>NC_137460.1:44738021-44966110 GCF_964235325.1 Thermobia domestica
ATTACTTGGCTGGTTCAATGATTAAGATTTTACATATTGGCAGCAGTGAAATCACTGTCAGTGATTACATTATTCTTTGGCTGGTTTAATGATTAACATTTCTCATAGCGGCACCAGTGAAATCACTGTCAATGATGACGTTATTCTTTGGCTGGTTCAATTGCTAACATTTCTCATATTGGCACCAGTGAAATCACTGTCAATGATGACGTTATTCTTTGGCTGGTTCAATGATTAACATTTCTCATAGTGGCACCAGTGAAATCACTGTCAATGATGACGTTATTCTTTGGCTGGTTCCATGATTAACATTTTTCATATTGGCAGCAGTGAAATTACTATCAATGATGACGTTATTCTTTGGCTGGTTCAATGATTAACATTTCTCATATTGGCAGCAGTGAAATCACTGTCAATGATGACGTTATTCTTTGGCTGGTTCAATGATTAACATTTTTTAATATTGGCAGCAGTGAAATTACTATCAATGATGACGTTATTCTTTGGCTGGTTCAATGATTAACATTTTTCATATTGGCAGCTGTGAAATCACTGTCAATGATGACGTTATTCTTCGGCTGGTTCAATGATTAACATTTTTCATATTGGCAGCTGTGAAATCACTGTCAATGATGACGTTATTCTTTGGCTGGTTCAATGGCTAACATTTCTCATATTGGCAGCAGTGAAAACACTGTCAATGATGACGTTATTCTTCGGCTGATTCAATTACTAACATTTTTCATTTTGGGTGCAGTGACAACACTGTCAATGATGTCGTTATTCTTTGGCTGGTTCAATATTAACATTTTTCATATTGGCAGCAGCAAAATCACTGTCAATGATGACGTTATTCTTTGGCTGGTTCAATGATTAATATTTCTCATAGTGGCACCAGTGAAATCACTGTCAATGATGACGTTATTATTTGCCTGGTTCCATGATTAACATTTTTCATATTGGCAGCAGTGAAATCACTGTCAATGATGACGTTATTACTTGGCTAATTCAATGATTAAGATTTTACACATTGGCAGCAGTGAAATTACTGTGAATGATTACGTTATTCTTTGGCTGGTTTAATGATTAACATTTTTCATATTGGTAGCAGTAAAAACACTGTCAATGATTACGTTAATCTTAAGGTGGTTCAATGATTAACATTTTTCATATTGGTAGCAGTGAAAACACTGTCAATGATTACATAATTCTTTGGCTGGTTCAGTGATTAACATTCTTCATATTGGCAGCAGTGAAATCACTGTCAATGATGACGTTATTCTTTGGCTGATTTAATGATTAACATTTCTCATATTGGCACCAGTGAAATCACTGTCAATGATGACGTTATTCTTTGGCTGGTTCAATCATTCATATTTCTCATATTGGCGGCAGTGAAATCACTGTCAATGATGACGTTATTTTTGGCTGGTTCAATTGCTAACATTTCTCATATTGGCAGCAGTGAAATCACTGTCAATGATGACGTTATTCTTTGGCTGGTTCAATTGCTAACATTTCTCACATTGGCAGCAGTGAAAACAGTGTCAATGATGACGTTATTCTTCGGCTGATTCAATTGCAAACATTTTTCATTTTGGGAGTAGTGAAATCACTGTCAATGATGACGTTATTTTTGGCTGGTTCAATTGCTAACATTTCTCATATTGGCAGCAGTGAAATCACTGTCAATTATGACGTTATTCTTTGGCTGGTTCAATTGCTAACATTTCTCATATTGGCAGCAGCAAAATCACTGTCAATGATGACGTTATTCTTTAGCTGGTTCAATGATTAACATTTTTCATATTGGTAGCAGTGAAAACACTGTCATTGATTACGTTATTCTTTGGCTGGTTCAATTGCTAACATTTTTCATTTTCGGAGCAGTGAAAACACTGTCAATGTTTACGTCATTCTTTGGCTGGTCCAATTGCTAACATTTTTCATATTGGCAGCAGTGAAATCACTGTCAATGATGACGTTATTCTGTGACTGGTTCAATGATTAACATTTTTCATATTGACAGCAGTGAAAACACTGTCAATGCTTACGTTATTCTTAAGGTGGTTCAATGATTAACATTTTTCATATTGGTAGCAGTGAAAACACTGTCAATGATTACGTTATTCTTTGGCTGGTTCAATGATTAACATTTTTCATATTGACAGCAGTGAAAACACTGTCAATGATGACGTTATTCCTTGGCTGGTTCAATTGCAAACATATCTCATATTGGCAGCAGTGAAATCACTGTCAATGATACCGTTATTCTTTGGCTGGTTCAATGATTAACATTTTTCATATTGGCAGTAGAGAAATCACTGTCAATGATGACGTTATTATTTGGCTGGTTCAATTGCTAACATTTCTCATATTGGCAGCAGTAAAAACACTGTCAATTATGACGTTATTCTTCGGCTGATTCAATGCTTATATTTTTCATTTTGGGTGCAGTGAAAACACTGTCAATGATGACGTTATTCTTTGGTTGGTTCAATGGCTAATATTTTTCATATTGGCAGTAGTAAAATCAATGTCAATGATGACGTTATTCTTTGGAAGGTTCAATGGCTAACATTTTCATATTGGCAGCAGTAAAATCAATGTGTAATGATGACGTTATTCTTTGGTTGGTTCAATGATTAACATTTTTCATATTGACAGCAGTGAAAACACTGTCAATGATGACGTTATTCTTTGGCTGGTTCAATTGCAAAGATTTCTCATATTGGCAGCAGTGAAATCACTGTCAATGATGACGTTATTACTTGGCTGGTTCAATGATTAACATTTTTCATATTGGCAGTAGAAAAATCACTGTCAATGATTACGTTATTCTTTGGCTGGTTCAATGATTAACGTTTTCATATTGACAGCAGTGAAAACACTGTCAATGATGACGTTATTCCTTAGCTGGTTCAATTGCAAACATTTCTCATATTGGCAGCAGTGAAAACACTGTCCATGATGACGTTATTCTTCGGCTGATTCAATTGCTAATATTTTTCATTTTGGGTGCAGTGAAAACACTGTCAATGATGACGTTATTCTTTGGTTGGTTCAATGGCTAACATTTTTCATATTGGCAGTAGTAAAATTAATGTCAATGATGACGTTATTCTTTGGATGGTTCAATGGCTAACATTTTCATATTGGCAGCAGTGAAATCACTGTCAATGATAACGTTATTCTTTGGTTGGTTCAATGGCTAACATTTTCATATTGGCAGCAGTAAAATCAATGTCAATGATGACGTTATTCTTTGGCTAGTTCAATGGCTAACATTTTCATGTTGGCAGCAGTAAAATCAATGTGTAATGATGACGTTATTCTTTGGTTGGTTCAATGATTAACATTTTTCATGTTGACAGCAGTGAAAACACTGTCAATGATGACGTTATTCTTTGGCTGGTTCAATTGCAAACATTTCTCATATTGGCAGCAGTGAAATCACTGTCAATGATGCCGTTATTCCTTGGGTGGTTCAATGATTAACATTTTTCATATTGGCAGTAGTGAAATCACTGTCAATGATGACGTTATTCTTTGGCTGGTTCAATTGCTAATATTTTTCATTTTGGGTGCAGTGAAAACACTGTCAATGATGACGT
Source organism: Thermobia domestica (assembly GCF_964235325.1). Taxonomy (NCBI): domain Eukaryota; kingdom Metazoa; phylum Arthropoda; class Insecta; order Zygentoma; family Lepismatidae; genus Thermobia; species Thermobia domestica. Next base: position 44,741,636 of record NC_137460.1, read on the forward strand.
TATTCTTCGGCTGATTCAATTGCAAACATTTTTCATTTTGGGAGTAGTGAAAACACTGTCAACGATGACGTTATTCTTTGGCTGGTTCAATGATTAACATTTTTTATATTGGCAGCAGTGAAAACACTGTCAATGCTTACGTTATTCTTAAGGTGGTTCAATGATTAACATTTTTCATATTGGTAGCAGTGAAAACACTGTCAATGATTACGTTATTCTTTGGCTGGTTCAATGATTAACATTTTTCATATTGACAGCAGTGAAAACACTGTCAATGATGACGTTATTCCTTGGCTGGTTCAATTGCAAACATATCTCATATTGGCAGCAGTGAAATCACTGTCAATGATGCCGTTATTCCTTTGGTGGTTCAATGATTAACATTTTTCATATTGGCAGTAGAGAAATCACTGTCAATGATGACGTTATTCTTTGGCTGGTTCAATTGCTAACATTTCTCATATTGGCAGCAGTAAAAACACTGTCAATTATGACGTTATTCTTCGGCTGATTCAATGCTTATATTTTTCATTTTGGGTGCAGTGAAAACACTGTCAATGATGACGTTATTCTTTGGTTGGTTCAATGGCTAATATTTTTCATATTGGCAGTAGTAAAATCAATGTCAATGATGACGTTATTCTTTGGATGGTTCAATGGCTAACATTTTCATATTGGCAGCAGTAAAATCAATGTGTAATGATGACGTTATTCTTTGGTTGGTTCAATGATTAACATTTTTCATATTGACAGCAGTGAAAACACTGTCAATGATGACGTTATTCTTTGGCTGGTTCAATTGCATAGATTTCTCATATTGGCAGCAGTGAAATCACTGTCAATGATGACGTTATTACTTGGCTGGTTCAATGATTAAGATTTTACACATTGGCAGCAGTGAAATCACTGTCAATGATTACGTTATTCTTTGGCTGGTTTAATGATTAATATTTTTCATATTGGTAGCAGTAAAAACACTGTCAATGATTACGTTAATCTTAAGGTGGTTCAATGATTAACATTTTTCATATTGGTAGCAGTGAAAACACTGTCAATGATTACGTAATTCTTTGGCTGGTTCAATGATTAACATTCTTCATATTGGCAGCAGTGAAATCACTGTCAATGATGACGTTATTCTTTGGCTGATTTAATGATTAACATTTCTCATATTGGCACCAGTGAAATCACTGTCAATGATGACGTTATTCTTTGGCTGGTTCAATGATTAACATTTCTCTTATTGGCGGCAGTGAAATCACTGTCAATGATGACGTTATTCTTTGGCTGGTTCAATTGCTAACATTTCTCATATTGGCACCAGTGAAATCACTGTCAATGATGACGTTATTCTTTGGCTGGTTCAATTGCTAACATTTCTCACATTGGCAGCAGTGAAAACACTGTCAATGATGACGTTATTCTTCGGCTGATTCAATTGCAAACATTTTTCATTTTGGGAGTAGTGAAAACACTGTCAACAATGACGTTATTCTTTGGCTGGTTCAATGATTAACATTTTTCATATTGACAGCAGCAAAATCACTGTCAATGATGACGTTATTCTTTAGCTGGTTCAATGATTAACATTTTTCATATCGGTAGCAGTGAAAACACTGTAAATGATTACGTTATTCTTTGGCTGGTTCAATTGCTAACATTTTTCATTTTCGGAGCAGTGAAAACATTGTCAATGTTTACGTCATTCTTTGGCTGGTTCAATTGCTAACATTTTTCATATTGGCAGCAGTGAAATCACTGTCAATGATGACGTTATTCTGTGACTGGTTCAATGATTATCATTTTTCATATTGGCAGCAGTGAAAACACTGTCAATGATTACGTTATTCTTAAAGTGGTTCAATGATTAACATTTTTCATATTGGTAGCAGTGAAAACACTGTCAATGATTACGTTATTCTTTGGCCGGTTCAATGATTAACATTTTTCATATTGACAGCAGTGAAAACACTGTCAATGATGACGTTATTCCTTAGCTGGTTCAATTGCAAACATTTTTCATATTGGCAGCAGTGAAATCACTGTCAATGATGCCGTTATTCCTTGGGTGGTTCAATGATTAACATTTTTCATATTGGCAGTAGAGAAATCACTGTCAATGATTACGTTATTCTTTGGCTGGTTCAATGATTAACATTTTTCATATTGACAGCAGTGAAAACACTGTCAATGATGACGTTATTCCTTAGCTGGTTCAATTGCAAACATTTCTCATATTGGCAGCAGTGAAAACACTGTCCATGATGACGTTATTCTTCGGCTGATTCAATTGCTAATATTTTTCATTTTGGGTGCATTGAAAACACTGTCAATGATGACGTTATTCTTTGGTTGGTTCAATGGCTAACATTTTTCATATTGGCAGTAGTAAAATCAATGTCAATGATGACGTTATTCTTTGGGTGGTTCAATGGCTAACATTTTCATATTGGCAGCAGTGAAATCACTGTCAATGATAACGTTATTCTTTGGTTGGTTCAATGGCTAACATTTTCATATTGGCAGCAGTAAAATCAATGTCAATGATGACGTTATTCTTTGGCTAGTTCAATGGCTAACATTTTCATATTGGCAGCAGTAGAATCAATGTGTAATGATGACGTTATTCTTTGGTTGGTTCAATGATTAACATTTTTCATGTTGACAGCAGTGAAAACACTGTCAATGATGACGTTATTCTTTGGCTGGTTCAATTGCAAACATTTCTCATATTGGCAGCAGTGAAATCACTGTCAATGATGCCGTTATTCCTTGGGTGGTTCAATGATTAACATTTTTCATATTGGCAGTAGTGAAATCACTGTCAATGATGACGTTATTCTTTGGCTGGTTCAATTGCTAATATTTTTCATTTTGGGTGCAGTGAAAACACTGTCAATGATGACGTTATTCTTTGGGTGGTTGAATGATTAACATTTTTCATATTGGTAGCAGGAAAATCACTGTCAATGGTAATGTTAATCTTTGGCTGGTTCAATTGCTATCATTTTTCATATTGGCAGCAGTGAAATTTCTGTCAATGATTACGTTATACTTTGACTGGTTCAATGATTAACGTTTTTCATATTGACAGCAGTGAAAACACTGTCAATGATGACGTTATTCTTTGGCTGGTTCAATTGCTAACATTTCTCATATTGGCAGCAGTGAAATCACTGCCAAAGATGCCGTTATTCCTTGGGTGGTTCAATGATTAACATTTTTCATATTGGCAGTAGTGAAATCACTGTCAATGATGACGTTATTCCTTGGCTGGTTCAATGATTAACATTTTTCATATTGGCAGCAGTGAAAACACTGTCAATGATGACGTTATTCTTCGGCTGATTCAATTGCTAATATTTTTCATTTTGGGTGCAGTGAAAACACTGTCAATGATGACGTTATTCTTTGGGTGGTTGAATGATTAACATTTTTCATATTGGCAGCAGGAAAATTACTGTCAATGGTAACGTTAATCTTTGGCTGGTTCAATTGCTATCATTTTTCATATTGGCAGCAGTGAAATTTCTGTCAATGATTACGTTATACTTTGACTGGTTCAATGATTAACATTTTTCATATTGGCAGCAGTGAAAACACTGTCAATGATGACGTTATTCTTCAGCTAGTTGAATTGTTTGTAACCTGTGCCTAACTACGCGCCAAAAAGCTAAAGGTACGGGTTTCCTGTTTCATGTGATTTTGATTTAAAATTTTCATTGCAATTTTTATTCATGAATATACGTATTTCTTTCCATTATTCTTAATACACTGATCCATATAGTGTCCTTAGCATTAGGATTGGAGGATCTGCACATACTTGATGTGAATATCCCGCTTTAGGTTCATGAAGAATTGGCAACCCTAGTCGAAATTAATAAGAGCGAGAGGGAAAAAAACTATATGACATATTGTAAAACTGTGCAATTTTGTCTCATATATAAGGAAGAGGTAGAGCTGTTAATAAAAAGAGCGTCCGGAATCGTCTCCCACTACCAGTATTTTATTTATAAAAAGTTCCTCTATAAAAGTATTTTTACAAGAATACTATACAAATTGATTTCTCTAGAATCGGGGTGAGTATAGGTGGTCTTTGACCGTAAGGTCGCAGACAGGATCTCCAACAGAGCTCCGTAGCAGGCTAAGAGGAGTGAAATTAAGGAACCAATGCTCCGTAGCAAGCAGAGGCGGGTTAAGTGGCCAACAGAGCCCCGTAGCAGGTTAAGCGGCTCAGGTTAGGATTCCCAGACAGAGTCCCGTAGCAGGATAAGCCAGGAGATAGGATAGGCGTAGTCCCGTAGCAGACTAGAGGCCTGGGGTTATGTTACTCCAAAAGTCCCGTAGCAGACTAGCGGAGGGTCACCAGAAAACTGGTACTGAGCTGGATTCTTTTGTCCAATTTATAGCATCCCTTGGGTGGTGGTGGCGCTGCTGCTTCAATTCTCGTCTTCTGCTCCATAGGAGAGGCTAAAGGTCGTCTGCAGGTGATTACAGGTCCCCCTGATGGAAGTTCCTCTTGATGAAGCACGAGGTGGTGTTTATAAACACTTGATGCATGGATTTGTTTGTAAACAACTTCACATGGGATATTACTCCCCCCTGGCTTGTTTAAAAATAAGCCGAAGGGTTATTTTAGTTTATGTGATAGTTGGCAACACTGGGGAATCACACACAAAAAATCACTAAGCACTAAACACTTGTGGCACTGAAAATGAAAATCACTTTTCGGACCAGTAATATGGTAGGGGAATAGAGCACTAAACAGGTGGTCCCTGTATACAGGCAGGATCCGTACATGGTACAAGATACTTCATTTCCCTCGAGATAGGGCTGTTTTTGGCTTGGCGTCAATAAATATAACTAATTCGCTTATAGTAAGTGGAGTTTTAGTCTGTCTTAGCGGTTGCTCCTTAGTTGTATTATTGGTGTTAAATGTTTCCAATGGAATAGGAGATGCTATTTCTATACGGGTCGATCTAGATTTGTTTGATAACGAGCGAAGACGAAGATATAATATGTATAAAATAATAAGACTTAGGAATACTAAAAAAGTTGCAATTAATACGGTTATATAAAGATGCTCCATACTGGAAGGAGAGAGAAAAAAATTATTACGATTGATAATTAGTGGAGATCCTGTACAATGTAAAATGTCTATGAGGCATTGTTATGAATAATGTGTTTATAAATAAAATATAAGAATATGCCAAGACCAATCAATAATAGGATAATAAGAATGGCTAGAGCAATTATGGTCCACGGAAATGCGGTGGAAAGATGTAGTTGCGGCATCTTATCAACAAAGAATTTTGTTCGTGCTGTAGTAAGGAGTGCATCGAAGTTATGGTGCGTTGTAAATTTTGAAGGTTATGAGTAAAATTCAAATTTGGATTTTTTTGGCAAATTTCTATATATTAACGTGAAGTTAGCTGAGGTCCTAGTAGGGAGATTTGAAGTATCCGTTATTATATGTTGAAATTCTTCATACTTGAAAAAGTAAGTTGATGAGCGATTCACTGCATCAGCGGCTAACATGTGGTTTCTTGGAGTGCTATTTTAACAGATTTACGTGTAGTAAGATGAAGTCCCATGGGCGTGTATAGATAAAATTCCTCTGTCCGTGACAAAGTAGGTTTCAGATGGCAGCTATCGGTTGTATTTCGAAAAACTAAATTATATAGAGAGCCTGTTTTTTGAGAGCGAGGTTGTACCAGTAATTTACATATAGAGAACATATTATGTGATTGTCGTAGTGATAAGTCTAACTCATAGATTCCTTGGTCTGTCCAAATTGCATATTCAATTGTCTGAATACGTATATGAGCTGTCTTAGTTAGAAATCCATTGTTATAAGTTTTATATAAAATGTGATAATCATTAGTGTGCACAATTGGTATTTGTATTATAATGTCTAAATTTGCAGATTCTGGGTCGAATGAGATTAAAAATGCCTTTGAACATTGATAAAATAAACCAAGATCTCTTTCCATTAATGTGCCTCTTAGGTTTATATTCTGTCTAATCATTTCTTTAGCTAAAGCAGGTTTTATTAAAGCGTCGTTAACTCTATTTTGAAGAATGCTTTGTATTATAGTATCAAAGTGCTGTTGTACATTTTGAAAATTAAGAAGAGCGATCAGGTAACGTTCATTTGTGGCCGTTGTACATATCAATTTCAAAATACTATGATGAGTTTCGCTTATCAATTTTTCCACATTGAATAGTTACTTTAATTTAGAATTAGAAAGATAATGCTTTATGAATTTGATTTCGCGGAAACCCTTTATAAGGTGTAAAATACTTGAGCTAAAGATATACTGCCGATAATGATAATGATCCTGTATTGTGATGGTGATTTTTGGAACATCCTGTAGAATATTTATATTCTATGTTGGTGGCACCGTTTAGCTCACAGTGAAAGAATGAAAAAATTGTATGATTATAAGTTAATTGTCCTTGTAAAGATCAATTGCCTTTTAAATGCGGAAATGCAATCTTTCATTCAGCTGTAAAATAAATGAATCAGCTTTTTGTAAAGTTAAGAGAAAATGAATGTTTGCATCGTAATGAAAAGTGTCTTTATCTGTTTGAAGTCTTGTCTTTGTATTTCCTTCTTCCTAGTGATGAGTACTGTATTTTTTCGCTCGTGTAGAAAATAAAGAAGTTATTTATTCTTGTTCTATGTCTTCTCTATCTTCATAAAATAGCTTAATTCTATCTACTGAAATTTCTTGTATTTTCTGCCGAAAAGAATTTGGAAATTCTATCTTATAAAGGTTAGGATTCAGTCTATCCAGGATTTGAACGGGTCCCACGTAGGAAGCTGAGAAGCTTTCCGGCACTCCTATTTGCCGATTAGGAAAGTAGACCAGTACTTTTTGTCCCTTTTCAAATTGAGATTGTCGGTGTCTGCTGTCGAAATACTTTTTCTGCTTATTATAGCTAGCGATCAAGTTATTCTGTACACTCTCGCGTATTTTATTCAAATGTTCTTTTTCTCCCCGACTACCCGGCGCCTCCACCATGCAATTTTGTCTCATATATAAGGAAGAGGTAGAGCTATTAATAAAAAGAGCGTCCGGAATCGACTCCCACTACCAGTATTTCATTTATAAAAAGTCCTCTATAAAAGTATTTTTACAAAAATACTATACAAATTGATTTCTCTAGAATCGGGGTGAGTATAGGTGGTCTTTGACCGTAAGGTCGCAGACAGGATCTCCAACAGAGCCCCGTAGCAGGCTAAGAGGAGTGGAATTAAGGAACCAATGCTCCGTAGCAAGCAGGGAGGTGCGGGTTAAGTGGCCAACAGAGCCCCGTAGCAGGCTAAGCGGCTGAGGTTAGGATTCCCAGACAGAGTCCCGTAGCAGGATAAGCCAGGAGATAGGATAGGCATAGTCCCGTAGCAGACTAGAGGCTTTGGGTTAGGTTACTCCAAAAGTCCCGTATCAGACTAGCGGAGGGTCACCAGAAAACTGGTACTGAGCTGGATTCTTCTGTCCAATTTATAGCGTCCCTTGGGTGGTGGTGGCGCTGCTGCTTCAATTTTCGTCTTCTGCTCCGTGGGAGGGGCTAAACGTCGTCTGCAGGTGATTGCAGGTCCCTCTGGTGGAAGTTCCTCTTGATGAAGCACGAGGTGGTGTTTATAAACACTTGATGCGTGGATTTGTTTGTAAACAACTTCACATGGGATATTACAATATACATTATTCTATACTATTATATACATCCCCCGGTCTTAGGATTTTCCTTAACGGACATCAGAAACAACGGATAAAATCTGGAGCAGCAAATTCAGTCTGTAAGTCCTACTTTCTACAGACGGATTTGTTGCAACACTGAGCTGCTGTATGAATTTACTGCATTATAGTACATATTTACGTATATTCTGTCAGGTTGGATAGTGTATTTCATTAAAAGTACAGTACTGCGTTATTTCTCTTTCTTTCGTAATGTAATTGTGGATTTTACCCATACAGGCTGAGTGCCGAAACTTATGAACAATCGGAACATCAGATCAATGTTTCCCGTTTTCATCACTTAGTGCCCTTTTATCCTCCTGGACAAGACAATAGTCACTCAACTGCCTCATTTTTCTAACTACATTGAATTAAACGCGATCTGAACTGCTATAGATGAAACGTCCCGTATCAATGCAAATAGAAACCTTCTGACCGCCGCGAATCTTAACTATAGATATACCGCATTGACTTCACACCTAGTCTTCGATTCCAAGCGCTGCTATCGGCTGAAGGAATTCTACTCCCTTTTGCTAAGGCTCTTTCGCTTAGCAACAGCTGTACCCTTATTGGCTCAACGCGTGGGTATGTAGCGAGTGTGAGCTTTAGTTCACATTTTTGCCACGGCTCAAGATATTGTGGCAGCACTTTCCCAGCGATCGGATTTTTAGATCGCGGCGGTTGGAGATCCGATCTGCGTAGATAAAAGCACTCATTTAACTCAATATGATAAAAAAAAAAAACAGCGTTTAAGCAACCGCGAGGATAAAAGAATCCGTGATATGAGGAATGAGTGTATTTGAATATGACGGAGAAGTGTAATAATCCATTTTCCCCTTATCAAGTATATTGGTTTCTTACAAAAAAGCATAATTATATTTAACAAAGTACTTGACATTTCGGTACGGTATCACATATTCAAAGAAAAAGCGAACAGTCTTTCGCTTAACTTTTTATTTAATTTAAAACAATAGTTTGTTACAATAAATATCTTTATTGATTTGACCCAAATATAGAAACAATAGAGTCAATAAACAATGGTTTGTGCCGAATATAGAAATTGTGAATGAACAAAATTATACCATAGTATTTTTATTTTACTGACTGAAAGAACTCCAGGTAGTTTCTTCACCTCATTAGATTTTGTACTAATTAATTAATATCGAACATGCAAACAAGGATATCATTGTTCAGGTTGGTCGGGGGAAACTGAGAAGTGATCCTATAAAATAATAAGAACAAATTAATTAAAAATATTATGAAAATCTTAGCAAGAAAACAAACAAAAAAGAAATTTAGAAAAATGTTCAGTTTGCAGCTCACTTAAAATAATGAGTAACTAGATATGTTGGAATCTAATGATCAGGATAACATGGGCTAATAAAATATTGTTAATTACTGTAATAATCCTCTTTGTTGTAGCACGTTCTATAGGATTATACAGTATCTACGCATCTTTTGACGAAATAGGTTGACAGCTCTGATGCGAGACGTGAGCCACGCACGGTTGCCAACCAGTGTTGCCAATTTGGGGGGAAAAGTCCCTAAATCTAGAGGATTGGACCTCCAGAATGATCCGATTTGTGACTTTCTTTTGTTGATTTTGAAATGAAGATTTGATGACTTACTTGGAAACCTAGCGAGTTTTGTGCTGGGAGCAACTTCTTTCGCTTATTTCAATCAGCCTAAGCGTCAATGAGGGAGAAATATATAGCCTATAGTGTTTAAAATCCCCAGAATCCCGCTTTGTCTTCTGATTGCCTACATCTTTCCCTCTAACGGAAAATAATTTTGACCAACCGTACCGTGCCTTGAGGGGGAGGCGAATGAGGCGACGGCCCCGGGTGCCAAAGTAAGGGGACACAAAAGTCGGAGGAAAGAGAAAGAAAGAAAAAGAGAGAAAAATTACTTGGAATGTTTGAGATAAAGAGCGGTATTTTTCAATCTAATATTTAATTTGACCAGGGTTAGATCAGATTTATACTTTAGGAAGTGGTCGTATGATGTTATTCATGTTAGGAAAACGTATATGCGCATATAAAAAATAGAAGGAATAAAGTAATAAAAAGTGCTCAAAATCAAGGAAAAGCAGAGTTCATTTTTGAAAATTTTCTTGCGCTTCGCGCCAATCATGGCGGCACTTCACAGGTGGTCTCTCGACCTCTCTCATATGTACGGGGCGCCGTCGAATACCCTCGCCCCGTGTGTTGATTTTCCATGGCACGGCACTGTTGACCAATATGTTTTAATTTGTAGTAACAGCTCGAGAACTGTGAAGTGGATGTAAGCTTTTAACTCCCTTTTTTATTCTAATATTTTTGTTTGATTTCATTCAAGTGAAATCGATCATATAGTAAAACATACATTGTAATCTAAATGACATGTATATAATACAGAGAGATACGGAATATTACGAATAATATTTAGCGACTTTTCACCCCAAATTGGTCATCATTTCATCTCCCATTTAGCGACTTTTTGTGTCAACTTTTTGGCAACACTGTTGTCAGCTTATCAAGCACCGGTTCTTAACATTAGAGCTCTGTTATCATCAAGGGCGCCGATCCTGGGGGTCCAAGGGGGCCCGGGGACCCCAAGGCTGATCTGGGCCCTCCCTTATTGTATTTAAGAATATACAATATTTGGCATAATTTGAATGCAATTTGTCTTAAAATCCTCATATATACCTTATTCATCTGAATGGGCCCCCCAAAATTTACAGAGAAATCAGCGCCCTTGGTAATCACCCCAACTTTTCGTGGATGACAAGGAGTTAAATCCCAACAAATTGTTTGGATTCTATGTTAAATTGTAGGTTTACGTAGAATATGACCCCTCCTCTTCATACTATTGTGCTCAATAATCGAAAGTGAAGCAAAATAATCCTAAAACATGAGCTTTTAACCCCGTCTCTACGTTAAGAAGAATAAAAGTGTAAAAGTAATATAATTCTTGGAACTAATCCGTTCTACATATTTTGTGGAAAGGAGGAATTAATCGTTGTTTTGACACACCAAATCCTCTATAGATCAGATACAATGGAATTCAGAGAAAATACTCGTAATTATAACTGCATTGTAGAAAAAATACGAACAACTCTGAAAATATTGAGAAATATTGAAAATGAAAGTTTAAGACTTAATGATAGATCTAGCCTATAATTACATTTTGTTAATTATAGCGATACTGGAATAACGTTCATAAGTCCTAAACAAAGTTATAAATTTTAGGTCTTCTGCAGTTTGAGTTTATGCACTTTAGGTCTTGTGCATGTTTGATAATTAGGGGCACAAGTTTTTCGCACTAAGAATTTGAAAATTTCGCTTTTTTTATATTTCGCGTTTTGTCGCATTTTTCAAATACAGTTCCGCATTATGTAGCTCGCGAAAAACATACCCAATTGACATATTTACAATTGTTCCTTTTATTCATAGATCACTACAGAAATACACCATTAATTACCTAAAACTAAAATACACTGAATTTTTCATTTGACATTGTAAATTTCACTTATGGAAAACTATAATGTATATATATTTAAATCAAACTGAAGGAAAATCAGTAAATAAACTTACTATGAGTAGGAAAGTTCGCGATGGTGATAGCTAACACATAACATGTCCTCTATAGCCGTGTCCGAATCAGCCAAAATGCACCGCTCATGCCGCGTTCTACCATTCCGTCAGCGGATAATTGACGTTTTTAAATTAATAAAAACGTATTTTTAAAATTTCGTGTTATATCGCGTATTGTTAGAAATTTCGCGCAAAACTGCAAATTTCACGTTTTACCGCGCAACGGAAACCAATGAAAATACACATAGGATATTATAAAACGTCAAGAAACTTAAAATTATTTAATTCTAATGCATTTCATTTTATCGCGCTTTGCAAAAAACTCGTGTCTCTATCCATAATTCCAAAATTCGCCCCTACCACAGAGAACTGCGTCGCGACAATGCAGTAGCTACTGTCACAACGCTGTTAAAAGCGCAATCAATTTCAAAGTAATAGCTATATTACTAATACTAAAACTATTATTATTATTATCTATTCAACACTTATACAAGAACATATTAACTTTTTTTTTTAACGTGTAGGTTATTTTAAAATATGAATCTCGTTATTTTCACTGACTTCGTAAAGACGTAACCAAAGCTTCATCAAGAGAGAGAGCATAGATTGTACATAAATCGGATTTATTTGTCAATGAATTGTTATCAGAAATATGCATTTTTATTTAAAGTAAGAAAAAAATAAGGGAAAAAATCGTCCTGTACCTAAACTAAGAGTACATACTAGAAGAGTCATTCCGTGAAAAAATGGACATCAATTGGAGAAGAATTTCATTTTGCAGTAAATACAATTTAACCTTTAACTATTCTATTAAAAATAAGTTGCACTTACACTCTCGAGGAGACCACAATTATGTAGTTATTTCACGACTATTGAATTCTGTCATTCCTTTTTTCCCTTTCTTTCTTTATTGATCCAATGTTGAGCAATCTTCTCAATCTTTAGTAATCTCATCTAGGCCCATACACAGTTATGATTTCAGAGGTTGAAATTTTCCCCCAGAGCAGTGGCGGATCTAGCCTGGGACCGGGGGCTCAGGCCCCCCAGTTTTTGAGTGGCAAAAATAACTTAAGCTATTATTTATCAAGGTCGCCGATTTCTCTGTAACTTTAAGGGGGGGGGGCATTCAAGTGTGTGCCTGGTTACAGACAAGGGTCTAAGAAGGCATATAATATGAGGATTTTAAGACAAATTGAGTTCAAATTATGCCAAATATTGTATATTCATAGAAAGATACATATAGTATAACAATAAAAACTACATATTCATAAAAATACATGAAGACCCACATAAGCATTGGTGACCTTGTTATTTAAATACTTTTGAAAACTTATGATAGTTATGCATAGTAAACTTATGATATATCTAAGATAGCCTTGGGTCTGGCAGCCCCCCCCCCCCAGGTTTTTATCTTCTAGATCCGCCTCTGTCCTGGAGCATATCTCCGATCGTGCACAACTTGGATTACTAATATTTTCGAAATAGTACTGTCACCCTCCGTGTATTGAAATTCCCCCGGAGAAAGTTTTCTGAAATCATCACTGCATACACACTACACAGATACGTATGTACTTAAATATATATATATATATATATATATATATATATATATATATATATATATATATATATATATATATATATAATTTTTTCCAGTTTGAAGATGGTTAGCCGTAGAAGGTAACGTCTTCTCTAGAGCTAGTGGAATCTATTGTGTCGTTTCTCTATTTTTTTTAAATCTGAATTTCATATGGCGTCAGGGCCGCCCATAAGGGGGAGATACTCCGAGAGAAAGGGGAACCTGATCCTTTGTAATGCTTTGTAATGGCCATGGATTTTTTTTTAAGTGTTCTTCAGTCATTGTAACTTTTTCAAGTTTTAAATTCACGACAGCGACAAATAACCATAAATTTTCTGGATCTAGAGATTAAATTAAATATTCTATTTTTAACCACTCTCGCTTTCGGTGCGAACGGTCCCGGGTTCGATTTCCGGTGGGGGCACTTGGTCGAAAAGTGTAAAATGCTTTTTCCGGCCAGCCACCCCGAATGAGATTCTCCTGGGTTTTCCTCATTCACACCAGGGAAATGCCGGGGTGGTACCTACCCTATAGGTCCCAGGCCGCTTCTTTCCTTCCCCGATCCTTTCTTCCTTCCCTTTCCCCGGATTGTGTGATTGCTGAGGGACGTTATCCCTCAAAACGTGACGAGCTGCATGGCCATATATACCGAAAACCAAGAAATCTAAATCCTAATCCTATATGTTTAACGTATGAGTTTGGCAACTTTCTGGCAATTGTTACTTGGCTAAAATCGTAGTAGCTGGCAATAGTGAAGGGCTGATGAAATTTGTCTGGTGACCGCTGAAATTTATGGACAGCCCTGATCCTGTACTAATATTCTTACTGGAGATCCTGTAATGCTCTGCAAACTGTTCCAGGCCGACGTTGCCAAATATTCATAGTTTTAGGTGGTGTAAGTACAGTTTTCTCAGCTAATGATACTTTGGTTCATACGATTTACAAGGAAAAAAATTACATAACTACATTTTTACCTGATCACTACGATGAGTTCGGCAACGATCACAAATCTGATACTTCAGCTGTTGATTTATCGGTCCTGCTGGGGGGTTATTCTTCAACACGTTCAGTTCAGCCTGTCAAAGTAAACAATAAACTTAATCATGTGTTTAGCAGTAAACAACAATCTATACAAATTGTTTATATAGCAAGTAGTAAATATAGCAAGTGACATATCCTAAGAACAATAATATGAATACGAGGTGTGTTCAAAAAATATCGAACCTTTGGTTGGTAACAGTGGCGTATTTACGATTTTGTTTCGGGAGGGGCTTTGCTAACTTTCGGGGGGGGGCTTTGCCTGGAAATGTGAAAATTCTGCAAGATATTTCATTTACTTTACTATACTAAGTAAGATTTCGGGGGGAGGCTTAAGCCCGGAAGCCACCCCCCTAAATACGCCACTGGTTGGCAAAAATACATTTAATTGATTTGGAAATCCGATACACTAATCCCGCCTCAAAGTATTCTTCTTGGTAATGCACATACACTTCTCCCAGTGCTCCCGCCATTGTTAGAAACACTTCTGGAACGCAGTTTTTGCAATGGTGAGCAACCATGCCGACGTATTCTGCATGATGTCTTCTCTTAACTTCAATCAAATCCCTTTTAGTGGCATTTTGAACTTAGAAAATAGCCAAAGTCACAGGGAGCCATGTCAGGTGAGTAGGGAGCCTGACGACACGCAGAAATGCTGTGTTTGGCGATGAAAGTCTGAATCAAATTTCGCGGACACTCTCCTCATGCTCAAATTCTCGTTTTAAATTGAATGTTTAACCGATCCGATTGAATGGCTTTTGCTTGAGTATCGCCAAAACTTTAGGTAAAATTTGATGTTAATATCGCTGCTCAAGTTTTCCTACCGAAATCCGAGGACCGCACATTACACGTCTTCACTTGTTGGTCGACTACCAGCGACTGATACTTTCAGCGGGCGGGAAAAAAATTCACTCGTACTTTTATCCTAAGAGCAATAATACGATTTTCTTTTCTTTTTTTTAGCACGGTATAAGCAGATTGGCCCATCTATGAGACAGTGAACAGAATATATAAAGTTTTTGTGACTTATCATAAAGGAATATCCCATTTACCGCAGAGACGCTGTCAGCACAGGGATATCAGAAAATCCAGAGAACTCCATTTTTTTTTTTTCAAATAACTTTCCGTGGCCGTCATATGGAAATTCAGATGATATGCTACGAGACTTCCTGTGGGACATTCCTGGGTTCCTTACGGGATATTCATACTCTTTTGAATATCCTAATATTGTCTCGTGACAGTCATATCCCATTGAAATTAAAGGAAAACCCCGTAGATATCCTTAAAATTTCTACTGCTAGCCTGGATATCTTGGAACAGATAATAGAGCAGGATATGTCGGGTTATATGAGATCTTTCTCTTTTGGATTGTAGTATATTTTTAGAAAATAATAAGAACATGTTGAACACAAAATGGTATCTGAACAATTATCTTATTCAACTTTTATGAGAACCTCAAATATTTTTGACACGAATGTCGAGTGGTCAACACAAAGTTGTTCTGTTTCTTCCTAAGTTACAAGGATTGTAAACGGTAGATCTTTGTACTCATATATACGAGGAAAAATTAAACCTTAAACTTCTACTAAAAATTTAAAAGCAGCGCGCAGTTTAAAAAGCAACCGATAGGTAGCAGCACCAAGCTACAGGAGAGCAGAACAGGAGCGTGAAAATGGTCAGCATTACTCCCAACTTTAAAAATAAAGCAGTGCACAATTTGAAGTGGCTAATTGGTAGCAGTACCTAGGTACTAGAGAGTGGAATATAAGTGTGAAAATGTTAGCATTACTGTCAAACCCCCCCCCAAAAAAAGTATACATTCTAAAGATGACTGATATATGGGAACAGCAAGCTACACGAGAGCGGAGCGGGAGTGTAAAAATGTCAGCATTAGTCCCAAATTAAGAAGGAAAGCAGCACGCAATTTGTATTGACCGATAGTGGCAGCACCAAATTGCAGGAAGACAGAGCAGAAGTGTGAAAATAGCAGCATTACTTCCAAATTTTGAAACGCGCTGTACAATTTCAATATGATCGATAGATGGAAGCTACAAGCTACATGAGGGCGGAACAGGGGTGTGAAAATGGCAGCACCCGTCAGAATGTACTCAAACGTGGAGCAATACATTACAGGTTTGAAGCAGGTGCAGAATTTCCTAGATCTTTCCGTACTTTGGCTGCAGCAGTACAAATTTTCGGCTCCGAGATGACGCATTTGTGCATCCATTTTGGTTTATATACAGGGTGTCTATAAACTCCCTAGTACTTCCTCATCTTTTTTTTGCAAATGATCTGTACTGCGAAATGTACTCTACTGAAGAGCGAATAGCCAAGGTATGTGATCGCCTGCGCGCTAGGACGTATGAACAATCCGTAAGTTAAAATGAAAAAAAATCTTCAACAAGACAAACTTAAGAACAGTATCAACAAATTCAAAAGCATTGGCAACATGCATCACGAAGAACGAACTAAGAGGTCATATATTTCATGATAGATAATCCACAGCATTGACGATACGGTGACTTGCACTCATCTAACTTGACTATCTCACGAGCTCCTTAAATTAGAAACACGAAATTCGGCACGTAACCATCTCATTCAACACAAATTGACACATGTAAAAGGGTTTTCGAAATTTTTACTTTTAAGGGGGGATGGAAACAATTTCTATAGTTTTTTTCTCACATTCAAATCGACATTGTCTGACTCATCACGAGAAAACGACTGAATCGGTTGAACATAATACGTACACTCATGTCCAAAATGATTGTCGCATATCTATAACTGTCTCCTTGTAAGAATAGAATTTGATATGATTTTGCAGGGTACTTTTAATACTGATACTATGTGTATAATAGGGAAATATATATTTGTGGTAAATTCCACAGGAAAAGAATAATAAATACGAAAATTAGAGTGAGTAAAACAAAATGTTGCTAAATGGACAAGAACGTTTTATTTTCGTTTTATTGTTCCTATTTACTGCTCTTTTGACATGAAATTTGCCACATACATGTCTTTGTCGATTATACACATACTAACATTATAAGAAATACCGGAAGAATTCGTTATTAAATTATATTCCTACAAAAACATATTTATAGACATGCGACAATAATTTTGGACATGAGTGTACATCGAACTGTTTTTTTTTTTTTTTTTTTCTTTCTTTATCATGCCACTTTGATTAAATGTATATCCTAAAGGGAGAAAAGGAGTTCATAATTTGTCCAATAAATAAATAAATAAAAATAGAGTATCTAACAAGTCCGTCGAGTGAGAAAGACGAAACATGAAATGTAAACTCATTAAACAATCAGCGAACACATACCACAGCGTTTTCGAAAGATTTCGCTTTAAGAGGAAAGGGATCAATTCGCATAGTTTTTGCTTCACATATTCAAATCAATGTTGTCTGTCTCGTTATCACGCGACAACAATTGAATTATTTGAAGTGCATTTTCTGTCCGCCGTACTATACTTAGATTTGATTGCAAATTGTAGAAAGTGGTTTCTGTGCTAAAGTCCATTATGAAGAGATCAGTAAAATGTTGGGAAAGAAAAGTAGACTGTCCATGAGTGTGAGAGAGGGAGCTGTCTTGTAGTAATACATATATTTTTGCCGAGAGGAAAGAAGAAAAAGCTGTCCGTATTATGGAAGTAACCTGTTATTCGAAATTTAACTGGATATGCTATTTTTAATATGTATACATACAGTGATATTTTGAACACTGTACACGTTGAAGAAAATCGCTTTTAGAAAGATTTGTCCCTCGAGATTTTGGACGGCTCGATCTTAGTGAGGCGAGAATATGACCGGTGAGGTTACGGGCAGGAGAGATTGTGGTTCCGCGAGGTTCTGGCTGCAAAGTATACGAGGTGTATGAAGAGTTGAGTTGCTTTTGAGTTTAAGGTCTCTTTCAGCAGCGAGGCTAGAATCCGGGGCCATAGGCCAACTTAGTTTTGAGTAAAAATTACGGGAAGACGGAAACAAAAGAAATGATTTAGAAACGACTGTGTTTTCTTAGTCTAATATGGTGTTTTTTTTTTTTCAATCACACCAGCCGTTCTTGCTCCACTGGTAAGGTGCACCATATTAATTGAAAAAGCAACGTTGTTATAGTGATCGCAACGAGTCGTGAAGCTTGGACTATATCTACCAATTTCAGCATCTAATAAAATGCAGGATTGAGTCCCGATTGTCAACCCCATCCACGAAATTTGGTTAGTCTCCTTTTTGGCGTTTTATGGAGAATATCTCCTGATTGTACAGTGTTGTCGAATTGTCGTTAAGTTTCGTTTTGTTTATTTTTGTTGTTAATTGTTGTTGTCGTTGTTGCATATTTTTGTTGTTATTATTGTTTAATTTGAATAATTGTTAGTGTTCATGGTATAGCTCTGTAAGTTTTTTTCTTTTCGCTCGCTCACCATGTCTTCTAAAATTTGGCAACATTGCTGATGCAATTCTGATGTTTCACGTTTTCTCAAGTGTGCGTTCGGAAGGCAGCTCCACGAATCGTACCGTATTATTCCGATGTATGACACGTGAGGCAAAGCAGTTCTGTGATCGGTGTAAAGTCCAGACTTCACGAGTTCTCGCGGTCCCTATAGTTTAGTAGGTTATTCTCTTGAGTCCTTACCATACCAAGAACACAGCATTTTTGGGAAACGTGTTCGAGGTTCCCTCACACAACAATGTGCACGTTCTCCATTTCATTTTTACGTGCCCTTATGTTATGTTCGTGAACTGAAAACTTTATTTTTTCATTTAATGTAGAGTGCCTTAACTAGCGTGAACTCCAAACGCCAGGTGCGATTAGAAACATTCCGCCATGTTGAATTGAAACCCACCCATTCTCAACAACGCCTTTCTTTCCACTTTTTCGTATATTTGCTGATAATGGAGTTGAGCTATTTCCCTGAACTTTTAATATACCCAGTATATATTTAAAGGCAAATTCTCTTCGATTTTTTTCCTGAACAGAGCTAGTATTATAGAATTTAAGATTACGATTGCCTTGGGAGAAAGAAGCAGAATTCACTTCTCACATAGAAAGAGAAGAGTAGGGAATGTTGATCATTGCTTGTGACGTTTTACATGCTCCGGTGCACCTTTTCCACATCCACACATTTTATTTAGTTATTTATTAGTCTGGCAATTTACCTGTTTACTCATTACATATAATAAAGCACCATTTCTAAAATAAAATAAACAAGTAACTCTAGTATTGAAAATGAGACTAATTTTACGAACAATTTTAAAGTGAAACCTCTCTAGGGATGGCTAGCGTCGATTCCATTTAAGGTTAGTGTAAAGGGACAAGTTTTGCCGATAGATGTCACTACAGTCACTATCTCTCCCCCTGTATTTTTTTTTTTTTTTTTTTTTTTTTACCTTTCACGAAAATTTACAATTTCTTTTATAAATTTCAACCTAGAGACTTCAAATTTTTAGAGAAGGAACTTCATAACCTATTAAAGAGAACAGTCCGTGCCGATTTTTTATTTAGAATTTTCTTCATTGTTGAAACAGTTCCATTGATAAGGTTTGGATATCCATTTCATCAATCAAGCCATTTCAACAATGAAGAAAATTCTAAATAAAAAAAATCGGCACGGATTATTGCCTTTGATAGATTATGAAGTTCCTTTTCTAAAAATTTGAAGTGTGTAGGTTGAAATTTGTAAGAGAAATCGTGAATTTTCGTGAAAGATAAAAAATACATGGGAGAGATACGAAGACTGTAGTGCCATCTATCAGCAAAACTTGTCCGTCTAAACCAACCATAAAGATGACCAACTTACAAAAATGTAAGTATATTTTGAAATAACTATTATTATTATTATTATAAAGCATAGCATAAACAATTCTAATGCAGTATCTTGATATGACGCACATAAGTGCCAACTGTTAATTTTTTTTCAATGTGTACGTAATGAGCACTTCGGTACTTAATGTGATAAATCAGAACGTCTCATATTCTAATATTTGAATACATCCATCCAATAGATCAATGGTTCCCAAAATTGAAGGTTTCACCTGAATAGCAAGAGAGATTATTAAAGATCCGAAAGCTATTGAAAGAAAATGAACTGTGAAATTGTTTTTAAACTGCAAAGTCCTTAGTTAGTTTTATTTTTTTTTTTAACTCAATTACCTAAATTTTGTATTGAACAACACTCAAACTGAACATTGAGATCTTTTTTCTATTTCGAATGTGCTTAGTAATATTGACCAAAGAAAAGAGACAGAAAAATCCAATGGGTACTGAGAACCTTTCGAAAATCCTCAACAGGCGCTTGGTCCTTGGAACACCCGTGTAGTCGGCGCCTGTGATCATCAAGGTGACCAGACATCCCGTTTTAGCCGGGACAGTCCCTTATTTTGAACCGTTGTCCCGTTTTCTTCTGATTCTCAAACGGGACGCCTAAATGTCCCGTTTTTAAGCAAAAAAAGGCCCAGGTGTTCCGTAATTATTATTCAAAATATAAATGGTCAATGCTAATTCTACACTTTTCCGTACCAACACTCATTGGGAAGGTTCAGCCGTGCCTAGAACTTCTGAATATTCAAATGAGAATTGAGTGTTCTGTGGTTCAAAAGGGAATTGAGTGTTCAAGTAGTTAAAAGTATTGTTGGGTAGTACTTAAGTTAGAAACGCTGTGTTATCATTCTTACTTGTGTATTTTGTAAATTGAAAACACTGCCGAGTCCCAAAATGCAATGTGGAAGTCACCCCCCCCCCCGGTCGCCGATTCGTATGCGTCCCGTTTTTTAAAGTAAAAGTTCTGGTCACCTTGCTGATCATGTACGTATTGGATTGGATTTTATGAAACATCGTATGAAATAGCTATTCACCTTAGTTTATTACTGAGAATTAATGAGAGCTCCAAAGAAGATTGAGTTGGAACTGAAAGTTCGAAGATTGATAACAATCTCACATGTGAACCAACAAGTAAGTGTTAGAATAGGGGAGTGTAATTCGAAAATGAGTTCGACAGAGATGTCTCTTGCCAGTATTATTTAATATCTTTCTAGAAGAAATAGTGAAGAAAAGCCTACATAACGAAAATGGTATTTCGGAAGGATCTAAAATGGTTATATGGATATAAAATAAAAATTCAATCTTTCCTGATGTCGTGATGAATATAGTTAGTTTCGGGCAATCAACCCAGCAATACTAGAAGAACGCCGGAACCTCAATTGGGATACCGGTCTGCAACTCAGCCAAACATGGCTTCCCCCTCATTGGAAGAAAATGTACACCAATCAGGGTTTGTCAACCAACCCAGCCAGTCACAATTGAGGCCATAGACTGACGCTGATTGGACGTCGCCATTGACCAATCGAATTCCGCACCCCCTTCCTGCCAGCACTTATATAATAAAGAATTCTGTATTTTTTTTTTTTTTATCTCTCATACTTTATCCTGAAGAAGGGAACAATATTGTCGCTTCTCGAAACATTGGACGACGTTGAATTTACCTGGCTGATTGGCCGAGAACAACTATATTTATGTACGGTACATATGATTTGCCGATGATATGGTACATCTTGCGGAATCGAAAAAGAAAATGAATAAAAGATGTTACAAAACTTGAGGAAGAGCTGTGAAGAATAACAGGGAGAAATATGCCTGTGGGTTACACAAACGACAATATTAGCAGGATACAGAGAAAAGAATCATTGCGATGCAGAAGGATATTCGATTCTACACTTGACTAGTTTTACCCCAGTCTATTTTCGCCTGCTAATAGCAAGCGCATGTGCTTTTGGTGCACGTGATCCCGGGTTTGATTCCCGTAAGCGGAAATTTCCACAATATTTGTACTTTCTTTTTCTATTTATAAATGAAATGTTGATGAATACTCTAAAGACAAATATATATATTGTTAAATACCTGTGTTCTCTTGCATAAGCGCAGTAGACTCCGCAATTGGTTCCTGTACTTCATCTTAATCAGCTGCAGATGATGTCGTTTATCGGTAAGCTTATCATCCAATTCTACAACTCTATTTGCTAGCTGAGTAACAGTCCTGTGTAGAAAGAAAAGGAATCGTATTAAGAGACTGTACATATTGGAATATTACCTCATATTTGTAAATAACAGCAAGTGCTTCTCCACGAGGATCAACAAGCAGCCGACAGAAGCAAATTACGAAGAAGTACGAAGAAGGACACGAAGAAGCACGAAGGACTCCGACAACCCCTCCAAAGGATGGCTATGAAATAGCACGTCGAGATCAAGAAGATCAGTTCCAGCTCATCGCTCCTACCTTTATCTTCGCGCTGTTCCAAGCAGGAGAGAATCCCTAACGTAATATCTGTGCTGCTCGGGCAAGAGGCTCCTATTCTATCTCATCTCCGCGGAGATATTAGGCAGCAGATATTACCTTACGTTCGCGTTGCACTGAGTAGGAGGTTCCTTTCGTTTCCGCGCCGCTCGGGCAGAAGACTCCAACCTATCTCTGCTGCCTGGGCAGGAAGTTCCTTTCGTCTTCGTGCTGCACTGGGCAGGAAACACCAACCCACCTCCGCGCTGCTTTGGGCAGGAGGTTCCCAAACCATCAACCTCACAGACCTCCGCGGTGCTTTGGCAGGAGGTTCAACTTCTTATGGAGGAGAATATCGTGTTCGTGGATTCTGTCGGGCTTATTCCGTTTCCGCCCACATTGACATTCCACAAATTCTTTCATAATCAGTCACTTTCAATTGGATATAACCATGAGATAGTAAAACCATAGATTCTACCATGAGATAGTGTACCTAAACGGGTGATCATTTTATCACGCACATCATTTGTCTTGAGCACGCTGATATTGAGTATCCACGTTTTAGAATTTTTCGTAAGTTAGTTGATGTTGGTCTATGTGTTGGCTACATTGTTACCTAATCTGCCCGTAGCTGGCTTCAGCGTGCAGTACACAATAATCGTTTCTGTGCAGATTGAGCACATGACTACGAAAAGTATGGTGTGATGTGGCGCGTTGCGTGTGCCGTGTTGCTTGTGGATAATAATACTGTTTTCAATATCATAGAATAGGTGTTCACTGTCAATGTGTAGTTCTAAAACAAGGCACGTCCTCTTCTAGCAACAACTAGTTTACGCTCTCTGTAATGAATGGTACCACCTGTCACTAGACACTTAGTAGATACCATATGACGAAGGGTTGAAGTTTTACGTACTGCCAAAGAGGGTTTCACGAAGTACTTACTTCAGCATTGGGGATCGTTCTATCCGTACACTGAAAGGCAACGACGGCCACTGACTTATTTTTCGGATGTCTATTAAGGTATGTAATAGTAGTATATATTTCCAACAAGGCACCACAGTTATGAAACACTGTATATTATCAAACTGGTTTTAATTTTTACAAAGACCATAATAATTCTATGTCACTTCTGTATTATTTGCATGACTTAAGAAGAAAAATCTCAAACGGCTGTATGGAAAGTTTGATATTTATTTTCTGAACACAGAACTATCAGAATTGCTTCAATGCTAGAGATTTATGACAAAGTCTTCTAGCTTCTATTGTATACACATTACACTGACTTTCGGGCAATCTCGTCATAGGCCTTTGCTGTCTTTATTTATGTGAAATTATAAATAGAAACGCCAGATAGTAAAAACAACAGTTATATATATTCTTTTAGTCTACAGAAAGATACAAGAACAATTTAACTAAGAAAACTCACAAATAGACTTTAAAACTCTTAGGCCTAAATTTATTTTTAAAAAATTATAGACCACCTATACCAGAAAAAAATTATAGAAAATTTATACACCAGTATGTTGGAAAATGTAAATAACCTCCTATATTGTCAGCTACATTAAAAGACTTGCTAAAGGCTAACTTGTGACTTTCCATTCAAAATCTGAAGCCGAATCTATTGAAAAGGTTCACCTCTATACTTAGAAACCTATTTGTACATTTCGCTTGCCATTTCACTGTCTTCTACTATAAATGATCCACATCCATTTAAGGTAAGAGATGGGGGAAAATCCACTTCACTACATCCACATAGAAAAAGAAAGTTTTCAGCTCTAACGTAGGTATCTATGTCACAGATGGTACAAAGACATTCAAATTTAGCAGACCTTAATCATTTCCAACAAGCATTCTTTTGGTACATTTTCTTTTTCAAGTTTTACATTCATAGTAAAATAGAATATGAACATTTTGCGCCGTAATTGCTCCATAGGAGAACAAACTGGGGCAATTATAGCACTCCTGGCAAATCATATAATTTATTGTAATAATTACATAATGCTTTTAAATATGCTAAAACCAACTACAGTACTAGAAACTTTTTAAATGACTACCTTAAAAATTAACGCCAAACAATGTTATGAAGTCTCCATGGGGTGGATGTCTTGATTTCTTTTTTTATTGCTTATAAAAGCCCCTACCACCAGCTTTTATTAAACAATTATGTTCGCCTTGTGTAGATGCTATGCTAAATAACACATATACTGAATAGAGATATAAAACTGAAATACATAGAAATTATAGGCTCTTGTCATAATTGCCCCGTGCAGGCATGTAGTCAAGGGGGGGTCTAGACCCCCCTTTGAAACTAGAAATGAAAAAAATAAGGAAAGATGAAACAAAAAGAAACGAGAAACAGAAGAATGAGCGTTAAAAATAAAAAAGCTATAGCACACTTTTGGTTACTCTTTCTTATGAGGAAATTTGTACTATTACTTGCGATACCGGTACATGGTTGTGATTGAGTGGGATATCCTGGAAAAGACAGGGAATTAGAAATTTCTAGAAAAGTTATGAAATTCTCAGAATTTCCGCTACTACTCAGGGAAATTTCAAGCTTTTGAAAGAATAGTGCCGTTCTGTAGCAGGGTGGACATTTTAATCATAATTTTTCGTCGCTTCTCTGCAGTATCCAGTGGCGTATTTACGATTTTGTTTCGGAAGGGGCTTTGCTAACTTTCGGGGGGGGGAGGGCCTGTCTGGAAATGTGGAAATTCTGTAAGATATTTCATTTACTTTACTATACTAAGTAAGATTTCGGGGGGGGCTTAAGCCCGGAAGCCACCCCCTAAATACGCCACTGGCAGTATCAAACATGTTATTTCAGAGTTTTATACTGCTCCTATAACCTGTCATTTGGAATAGACAGTAGTTGACGGAATAATGAAAACAAAAAAGTTATGGAAAGGAAAGTTCTGTTAACATTTGATTCAACAGAGAAATGAACGAAGATATAAAATATTTTACAAGACATTATTGAATATGTACTTTTTATAATAGTGGATGAGGTCATAATGAAAGGAAAATTGTTATATTTGACTGAACAGAGGAAAGAACGTAGATATTGAGAAATCTTTTTCAAGAATATTTTTTTTAATTATTTTTTTACTCGAGATTTCTTCATAGTTTGTTATTAAAATACTTACTAACATATCCTCACTTTTTTGTCCTAACAAACCGTTGCCAGTAAAATCGTTTAGATTGACCAAGACCCTGGTGTGATAACCACAGTATTTCATGTCATGCCCGCTCCCCTCATTGCGAAAGCCTGGCTAAACGAACCAATATATGTTGCCAATATAATAGCTTAAAATGATCGAGCCCCTGGTGTGATGACCACAGTATTTCATGTCACGAACCTCCCCCTTTACGAAGTCCTGGCTTCGTGCCTGCCCCGTGCCAGAATTGTTCCACGTCACCCTAGTTCAGTACTGATTTCTTCAACTGTAGTGCTGTGTTTGGAGCTTTATTTACAATTTGTTTGCCTATTTTGTTGTTGGCATATTTTTAGCATTTGAAAATTATACTTGATTATCGAACATTTCAATTGGAACTATGTTATATATGAGTAGGTAGTAGAAATATGAAATCATGCACAAAAGACTTACGGAGGGTTCTCCATATCGTCGAGGTTCAGAGGCTGTAAGTTGTCATCACCGTGGTTCTTAGGTACTTCAATCCTTCGAAGTGATTTACGCATTAGAGACCGAGTTTGACGATGATATGCTGCATTTTCAACCACTTCCATTCCTTCAGGCTGCTCATGACCATCCTGTGCTATGGCATTCATATCTAATTTGAGCTTTTTATTATCGCCTTTTGCAAACTTTTCACGATCTTCGTGTGCTGAAAGCCTTTTCTGGCCTTTCGCAAAATTTTCAATTAATTCAAGATCTTCATACTGTTCATGGTCTTTAGCTGCTGCATCTTCAACTAATCCCATCCCTTCAGGTTGTTTATGAGCTCCATGTGCTGTGGCATTTTGGTCACATTTTAGCCCTTCATACCGTCCAAGATCTTTTGCAGCTTTTTCAGCCAATTCAAGATCTTCACAATGTTTATGGCCTTCCGGTGCTGCACCTTCAACTAATTCCATTCCTTCGGGTTGTTCATGATCTTCGTGTGCTGTGATGTTTTGATCTAATTTTAACCCTTCAGACCGCTCAAGATCTTTTGCAGGTTTTTCATCTAACAGACCTTCAGACAGTTCATGGTATTTGGGTTCTGTAGCCATTTCAACTAATTGAAGATCTTCACACTGTTCTGCCTGTAAAAGAAACGTCCATTATTCGTAAAATACAACGTAAGGAAAAAGGTAATACAGATTTGCTATCAATTTAATTTTGTATATACTATACACTCAAACACTATTACAGTCCACTTGATACAATTTGTCCGTTCTGACAGTTGCTTTCCCCTGTTTTTTTCCTTCCTGCACGTGGTCACAACAATCAGGCAAGAAGAACTGTTTCTATAGCAACAGCACGTTCAGCCAATTATAGTGGCTCATTTCTCTTCCTCTGCAATGGAAAACATTCCACCTTTTCCGCACATTGCCAATTTGAATGAATTGCACATTGTTTTAGTCTAATGTCAAGGACTTGCTGGTTATTGAGTGCATTCTTTTTAGTTCTCTTTTGTGTCATTTAATTTTATAAAACTGAGATTTACTTGCAGTAAATAATTTCGTGTTTCAATACCCGACGCAAAAGCTGGCAACACAGCATTGAGCACCACGTGCACGCAGCGAGCTGTCAGAAAGGAAAAGTAGTATCAATTGCAGTATAGTTATGGGGTAGTAAGATGCACATTGTTAACCGGCGCTCACCTCCGTTACATATGATTCTCTACAAAGAGTGGAGGGGGCAAGGAGAGGCGACTGCCACCCCAATATTTTTTCTCGCTCACTCTTCTCTCCCCTCCACCATTTTTCTATATACAACCGAGGAACTCATTATCACGAACTGCTTCTTTAGAATTTGCCACTGAAATCTATATGACATTGAAATCTTTGTTGTTCATTGACATGTTTACAGATATAGAAGTACCTTTGTTCATTAACGCATTCTTTAATGTTGGTTCTGATCCCTGATTACACTGGTCAACAGTGAAAATGCTTCGGAGATAAAAGTAACCAATTTTTACTAATTTTAGGGTGCTGATAACGAATATGAAATTAGTTTTTGAAGATTGGTTCCAGTTTCAAAGGAATATGCTATCACCGGATGTGCTCCGGTGGGCAAATTAAGGGTTCGTGGCAACAGGAGATGTCTGCTTATTTCAATAAACTATCATTGTTTGACGGTTAGTTTCATTGCTATCCTCAGGGATGTACGCAGAGGGTGAGTCTTGCGGGTCTTGATCCCCAAAATTCCGACTTTTTTGTAAATTTAGTCTGATTTGAGGTTTAATTTTACAATTTTTAATATAATTTAGCCTTTTGTTTGGACCTCCAAAAAGCTTAGGACCGCTCCCGAAATAAATTCCTGCGTACCTGCATGAACATGTCAAAATCTCCTGGAACAGTATTTTCATCGGAAAGTAACATAGTGTGTTGTTACAATGTAACAGATCTTATGAGTAAACTTAACATAGAAGATAATATTGATGCATGTCGGCTATTCATAAACACATCAAAATTGATCTTCAAATATATTCTGCGTAAACTTCCACAAATTGCTTAAACTAAAATCAGGTAGGGAATCCTTATTGGCCCTCAAAGTTGCTAATTCCTCAATGATCCTGAATTTGATTGTTAGAAGATAAGAAGAGGATTGCATAGGATTCTTTCCGAAAATTGGTGACGAATGTTTTGGGAAACGAGCGGTCTCAGAACTATAAGGAATTAGTGGAGCACCTAATATCTTCTATCAAGCAATGGGGTGTAATATGTCACTAAAAATGCATATAATTTCCCACATAATTTCTTCCTAGAAAATTGCAGAGTAGTCTTTGATGAACATGCGGTGCATTTCTACCAAGTTATATCTATGATGTAGAAATTATATCAGGGTTACTGGTGTAAATCTGCGCTTGCCAATTGTTGTTGGACAATCGCTAGAGATGTTCCGAACGACAATAAAAGAGACAGGCAAAGAAGCGCCATTTGTAATATCCCTGTAAGTTATGTTTTATTACTTTCATTTTACATAGTTTTAATTTGTTATTGACGCTATTATATTCTTTGGAACAAACCCTGTACCAAGCGCACACATAATCAATTATCATACCCTATAACCTATATGTCAAGTGATGTTTTATCTCACATATAGAGGGTCTAACGTTATAACAAAACGCAAATTTCCTCTCTATACTTCGAACATCATCTATATATATAAAAGAGAACGCACAAAATCCTTTGTCCGCTCATCACGCTAATACGGCTGAACCGATTTCTTTCATTTTTGGGGGGTTGTTAGGATTTGGACCCTAGATGGTTTTTATCATATCACTTTAATTTTCAATTACCAGTGTCTTGAGATAATTGACCAATCAGGTGTCCATACGTAGAAAAAATCCTTTATCCGCTCATCACGCTAATACGGGTGAACCAATTTCTTTCATTTTTGGGGGGTTGTTAGGATTTGGACCCTAGATGGTTTTTATCATATCACTTTAATTTTCAATTACCAGTGTCTTGAGATAATTGACCATTCAGGTGTCCATACGTACAAATCCTTTGTTATTAGTTCATCATAGGTATAAAAATAAACGTATTTATATGCAACCCGCATGACCCTGTGACTCGGCGGGTTAACATACATGACAGGCGCTATAAATCACTTGAAAGCGAAAAAGTAAAAATTATCTAAGTAACAAAGTTTATTGCGTTCCGGGATGACCGCAGCGAAGCGGGGCGGGTTGGGGTGACCGCAGCGAAGCGGGGCGGGTTAACATAAATGACGGGCGATATAATGTTAACATTAGTGCAATCTTCTATGGTTTTTATCATATCACTTGAAAGCGAAAAAGTAAAAATTATCTAAGTAACAAAGTTTATTGCGTTCCGGGGTGACCGCAGCGAAGCGGGGTGAACGCTGCTAGTTTTATATATGTTTATTTTATATCTCACTTTTCCCTATAAAAAATCTGGTATTGTCAAGCATGATTTAGAAATACTTTTCCCTCTTAATTATTGTAGATATTGCAATGAAACTTGGCACACACATTGCATATGAATAACAGTAGTTTCAAGGTATATTGTATTTTGGTACCTGTAACTGGGGGCGCACCGGGAGGCACTACATTTGAAGAAAAGAACTTTCTGGACAGAAAATTCTCAATTTTACCCCAATTTTCCCTTTACCCCAATATGATATAATGTCAACGTCACAAGATACCCGTTTATGTCGAAAACGGAAAGGATAGGCAGCACCAGGTTGATATCAAAATTTTTGATATGCTATAACGCTGACTTGGCGGCCATCTTGAAAGCCGCTATCTTGGATATAAGGTAAGGTATTGAAATGAGAAACGGGGTGTGTGATATATCAATGTAAGGTAAAATGCAAAAGTAAAACCAATTATGTAACCGCGAAAAACGTATGTGTAATGGTATGGACGGGACGAAGTGTAGATGACTCGGGCAAAACAAACGTGTATTCGAAAGACAGAATAATAGGGCAAGACCCCACGACTTAGGTACGCTACAAGTAACTGCAATAATGTCTGTGCATGGAAGTACATCCGCCTTGACAGATTATACCTTCCGAGGATATTGGGATTCCGTTTGGGACAGTGAAAACCACAATTCCAACCCGCGATACGAACGCTCGTTTGGAGACTACATAAACTACAAAGGACTATCTCTTATGGAACAACAATTGGGCAGCTCGCTCCGGAGTGTAGGAAATATCATCTTGGATTGGTGATCAAAAGCACGACCTATCTGGGATTGAATCCCACTTCTGTTCACTTCTCTTGCTGTTTTGTGTAAACAAGGGATATTTCGGCCCATGTTTGTTTAAACAACACTATCTGAAACAAAGTGTGTATGGATGAGAAAGGCCAGCCATGTTATAGCTGACATTTCTTTACGAATGTTTCTTTTCCTTTGCGCGGTTTGCTACACTGTTTCGCGACGGTCCCAATCCAATTGCATCTCTTATGCCCTTATCTCTCCTCAACCCGAACTGCTCCTCCTCAACTTCTTCATTTGTTCTTCCATATAACCTTCTATTCAGTATTCGAAGCAGAATTTTAGCTGCATGAGATATGAGATTAATAGCTCCTTAATCCTCGCATCTCTTTGGGTTCGATTTCTAGCCATCGGTATCATGATCGTCGTCAGGAAGTCTCTAGGCCACGCTCCTGTTTCATATACTACATTGCTCAGTCGGAACAATTCTTTCTTGATCTTGTCTCCCATGTTTCTAATGAATTCGATTGGTATATTATCTATCCTGGTTGTCTTTCCATTTCTAATCTCGGATATAGCTTTTCCAAACACATCCCGAAGGTTACTAAACCTTTTATCACACTCGTCTACTTCGTTATCCACTTCAACATCTAAGCCATGTAGTCTATCCCTACTCTCATATAGGTCCTCAACATGTTCCTTCCATCTTCCTAAGACTTCACTTCTCTAGCTGATTATCTTCCTATTTTATTTTCTATTGCCATCGTAATACTTCGTGTTTCCTTAGAAGTTCCATAGATTTCATCTCCTTGTACATTTCCTCATATTTCCGAACTCTTTCTAATTTTTCTATGTCCTCGCATTTTCATTTGTAATTCTTCCCTTGATCTATCTGTTTCCCTTCATAACTCGTTGTTTAACTTAACGTACATCTTTTTGCGTTCTGTATCAACGTGTTTCCACGTCGTCCTTTCTTTCATTGTCTTCAACATCTGATCTGTAACCCATGGTTTCTTAGCAGTTTTGTATTTGCGGTTACCTACTTCTTCTTCAGCATCCTGCTGTATGCAAAATTTGATGTGTTACCACCGTCTGTTACTACCCGCACCTATAATCTTCTCGTCTGAATATTTTTCTTCGAATTTCGCAATAAAAAGATTTCTCACTTCCTCGTTTTTCAACTTTTCAGTATTCAACCTCTTTTGCCTACTTTTCTTCTGCCTACATTTTTGAGTTGAATAGAGGTATCATAATTGACGATAAAATTGAAGTCAGCATCCGTTAATTGTAGCTGATTGAGTTCCTGTACAAATCTGGCGATAATGCAGCCATAGTCATTCATAGCAAACTTATAGCAATGTCCATGGTAACCCCACAATAGAACGTAGTAATGCATAAAGGTGGCTTGTCAGGTTTTAGAGTGGTCATCTCAGCGTACATGACAAGCCACGTTCCGACTCAAGAGGACAGATGACAAAGGGAAGCATTATAATATTCATAGATTAAGTCACAAGAAAATCTGTACACGTTAAATTCCTAAGACATTGATAAAGATTATGCTAACGAGGAACATGTATAAAAGCTTTAGTAGTGGACCGTAAAGTTTTTCTCGTGTTATCACTCAAGACAAAGTGTGATTGTTTCTTTATGATCTCTAAAACAAATGTTAGTAGTTGGACTGAAGGTGCCCTCAATCTCCTAAAAAGCAAAAACCATGACTCTCCAGATCATGAAACAAACTGATGGTTGTTATCTTCTGAAATCTAAGAGGATCAGTTTTCATTGACTTTCTGGGAAATCAAAAAAGAGCGATCTTGTGTGCGTCAATGGATATGACGAATCAAGAGACTGGAGTTATCCAATACTGACAAAGCTGCATCACGACGATGGCAGGCCACACACAGCACACATAACGCAGAAAATTGCAACGCTGTGACGTACGATAGCGCCCCAAACACGTTACAGCCCGGATATGATCCTTTTAGAGCTGTGTCCATTTGGGAATTTGATAAGTTATCTGCGCGGTAAACATATTTACGAATAAGGAGGAACTCATTGCGTACGTCAGGAAGAGGTGTACCGCCCAACTGCACAAGTTTTACCAACGTAATTTGGAAAGAACATTGGCAGATGTACAGTGAAACCAATCAGTCCTATATTCAGTGATATTATACTCGAAGTGACGGTCGAAAGCTCAAAAACCCTTCTGGTAAGTGAGGTTCCTGGTTCAATCCCAGCTCGCGGCAAGTGGACTTTGTGGTGGACAAACACGCTGTGCATGAATTTTCTGGGGGATATCTCATTCTCTCCCATTTTCTCCATTCCACAATTTAATTCAGTATCATCATCCAGTACCTTTCATTCAGTACCCTTAGCTTCGGTGCATAATCGTGGATCGTTAAACTAATAAAAAAAATACACCTTATCATCCAAATAATAATAATAATAATAATAATAATAATAATAATAATAATAATAATAATAATAATAATAATAATAATAATAATAATAATAATAATAATAATAATAATAATAATAATAAACATATAGGAAATTGTGCGATGCCTTGTGACCGAGTTTTGATTGATTGATTGATTTTTAGTATTTAATGAGGTCGTCAAAAGCAAGGCTATTCTTTCCAGTAGCGATAAGGTCACTGACCGGCACAGTCTGTGGATTGATAATTGAAAATAAAACTTCTAAAAAAAAAGGGAAGTTCAAATAAAAATTCCTCAAAAATAAAACTTTCAACAAACTAAATTCAAACAAAACGTGAAAAATGTTAAAAGAATACATAGCAAAACATAAGAGGTAACTAAAAAATACATTTAATAAAAAAGCAGTAATAGACATTGATCAACTCAGTGGGTCAACATAACAAGAAAAATTTTAGAAGACAACCTCTCAGAGCACGTCAAGGTTCCATTCTCATTGGCCGATCTTTGAATCTTTGTGTGTGTGTATAATATATGTATATGATTGCATAATTTTATAACACCCACAAAAAGAATTGTCAACGAATATGTTGACCCACTGACGTCGTAAGACCAACCCACTATCGGTTTGAAGTTCAGTTTGTTGTTGGAAGTATCAATTTAACATAGCAAAATGACATACTGACATATTCTCAGCATATATTCTACAGGAGAAGCGACAGTTGAGTCTTCCTTGTTATGCGTATGCAATCATATGAAGACAATCGTGCACGTCATGTAAGAGGCAGAACACTTTAAGCAGTGGCGGATCCAGAAGGTAAAAACTTGGGGGGAAGCCAGAATCCAGACTGTGATAGGTAGTTTATGAGTTTAGTATAAACTTTCAACATATATAAATAATAGCTGAAACTGTTTTTGTCACTCAGAAAACTGGGCGGCCTAGCTATCCGGCGTAGATCCGCCACTGATTTTAAGTTCCTGATGATTTATCCTTAAAAACCTGAATATCAATTGAATTGAATCGACGTAACTAAACTACAAATTGCTTTAGAATGATCAAAAGCAATAATAATCAGAACCACTAAAACGTTCCCCGGCAGTGAACGATTTTCCTAATACTGTTATCTGAATTTAACAATACATACCCTCATGGGCGGCGATTAGGGGGGGCAAGAGGGGGCAGTTGCCCCCCCCCCCACTTTTTTGAAGCGGAGACCTAATTTATATAGCTTCATTTAGAAATGTAAAAGGGTGTCCACACAATTTGGAGAAAAGATCTCTGACTTTTTCCTGACTTTCCATGACGAAAGTTCCAGATTTCCATGAATAACTTAAAAATATAGAAGAAAAAAAGAAACCCAGCCTCCACACTCCCCATAGTTGGCCTTGTTCTCTTCCGCTTCTGTTTCTTTCTTTTTTCAATTTTCTTTCCAAAGGAATGTAAATTTACAAACATGTGCATTAGGCCGATATTGATTAGGCCTACATATTACACAAATTGTAAAGTTACAAACGAAAGTGTGCAGCATACAGAGTACTTAAGATATGAAAAAAATTACACATTACAATACCAATTACACAGCATTATAATATTGGCTATAGTAATAAACAGTTCATACATGATTTTACTGATAATTAAACACACACACACACACACACACACACACTATGAAACACACATTACTTTTGCTGGTGCAGTTGTTAAATGCAACCCATTTAGAAATTTGTTTCATACTTTGTCGCATAGTTTTCTTCTCATTGATCTGAATATCCTTCTTGTCGTCTCCGCAGTTTAATTTTCTTCTCTTCTTCCTCCAGCTCCTTTAGTTGTTGCTGTATCTTCCGTATCTCTCTCCTCTTCTCGTCTCCAGCATTTATTTCTCTTTTCTTTTCCAAATACACCTGATATTGTCTCATTGAACTTCTCACTGAATTTATCATACCTCTTGTAATTATCAATCCTGATGATCCACCTATTCTCATCACAGAATCATATATGATCCCTTGAACAACCAGAGATTCTTCTTGTGAGTTCTCAACAATGAGAATTTTATTTATTGTGAGACCATTTTCAAAAAATGCGTTTCCATGAAAGAAGATAAAACATAATTTCATAACAAAAACTCATCAAGTCCAATACCATCTCTGTCATTGGCTATGAATTCATTCCAGTATTCCTTAAATTCTTCAGTCTGAGCTTTCACTGTTAGCTGGAGATATTATTTCTTTGCGTTCTCAGCTACTTGTCCAGATATCCTCTTGGCACCATTCAATTCTTCTAGAACATCGTCTACCCTTTTGAGCAAATATGCCAGGATGCAGTTAGATGTGTTTCTCGCAGAAAATTAGTTTCAACAACTATAGCAGAGAACACTGACTCCCTCAATATCATAATTGAGAACGCTACATTTTGCATCCAGTAACAGTAAAGAAATCAACCCTATTTCATAAATTCAGTAATTGAACAATGGACCTAAATCGATTTTTTCCTGACTTTCCCTGACCAATCTGCCATTTCCCTGACTTCACCTGATACATTTTTACTTCCCTGGCCTTTCCCTGACTTTCACTTATTTTCCAGAATGTGGACACCCTGGCAAAGGTTTCGTATGTATTACTGTTTCATAGAAAAAAAATGGTTCTCTATGATATTTGCCGTTGTGTGAGTACGTATTGGTTATTTGTCTTCCCATGGAGTTAAGAAAGCTACACGAATTGCGTTTTAATTACAATTCAAAGCAATTAATATTGTAACTGCATATTTCTTTAAATGTCATAGCATATGCCTGCAGTACTTACTGTATTTTATTTTCTAAGAGAAAAAACATTCCTTTAATGGCATGTGTGGAATTAAAAGTATAAGTTGTTCATTAATCCCCAGTTTCAAAATAACTTCTGCCATGCCTCATTATTCATTACTATGATTAATATTATCTTTTCTATTTATTTATTTTGCGAATTTATCATTGAATAATCTGATCAAACAGTTTTTCAGACAGAATTTTAAGATGTTCATGAGCAAGATCTCAAATCTCTTCTTACACTTTCGATGTTTAAGAGTATAAAGGGCTAGTACCTACCTGTATTGCTCTTATGAATTTACTTAAAATAGAAATACGATATACGGCATTTTAAGTGAAAAAAGATAATATCCTATTAGTTATACAACCTTTCATCAAACAGTGTTAGAAACAACCAGGAAATCTAACATTGATATACAATTGTTCAGATCATGTCTTGCCCCCCCACTTTTAACGTCCAACCGCCGCCACTGCATACCCTATCTCTGTACTTAAATTAATAATTTAGAATTTTTCAAAAAAAATATTATCTTACCATTTCACTTAAACCAATTCCTACGACGCTTAAAATTATTAGAGCTCTTACGAGGGATTAAACAACTTAACTACTATAAAATAAAATCTTCAGTTAGGAATATAAGTTTCCATAGAATTATTTCATCATTGTTGAAAACTGTATTAAATACTTAACGTAACCTTTAGTGGATTTAATTATTGCTTACTATACTGTTGTAATCTAGATAAGAACACATTTTGCCTTATCCAGAGTCGTTTTGACATCTGATTAATGACCTACTACGGGTTTGACTAACGGATGGTTATCAAAAGTGTATTCAGAGTCTCTGATTAGGACGTAATAGTTGACGAAGTTAATCACATGTGACTAATTAATCTAGAGCAGGTGGTACCCTTTTAGCCACGGTTTACCTTGTGCGACATTTCGTATTTCGTATTTCATGTATTTTCATGTTTACAGACTACGCATGTGCACATTTTTTCCGTAGTTGCCACATTTATTTTCTCACCCGATTCATTGAGGTTATATTAATTAATCATGCCCAAATCAACTTTTTAGTTGTATTCAAAGAAGACTCTGAATACCAAAAGGTACACCTTCCTTAATAAAGAGCTAGTATGCCACTAACTAGAATGAGACTAACCCTTCATTAACGAATTCTCTCTGAATACCGCCCATTGGCTTTAGTGGTAGATTACACTTACCTCTTATGCAAAAGTTACTTCGTTTGATCTTAGATCATGTGAGTAGATAGTAAATAAAATCGTATCTGTGACTTTGAGGTTTTTGCTGAGGTTTACTTGTTTCTTCAGAATACCTTAACTTCACTAATGCTAATTAATCATTCACTTAATCACCAATTATCCACTTTCATTTCACATTCTTTACCCTATAGCTAGGCAGGGGATAGAAAATATCTGTTTTTACTTGTCATTTCCAACTCCCGAATTCAAAAGGAGATGAGGATAAACAAAACAGGTTGAACAGAAAAAGGGGGAGTGAAACAGGGTATTCGATTGGTCATAAATTCACGAGTAGTGCATCTGCAAAACCAACGACTACAATTTGTTTACTTCCCCATGCCATAAGCGTTGGTGGATCACCGATGGACAGCTATTGCGACATCTCGCCAAAAATTGGCGGCCCCGCAGCGACGCTTCGCGGTGGCTCTACTTCCGTTTTGAAAATTATACCATCAGCGGCAGAGACGCGATGAGACGCCAATGAACCACAAAATTACTCCCCCAAAAATATATGAGATCGTCTATATGTCTAATTTGTTTACATTAAGGTGAGTAAAAAACACTTTAAAAAGTTTATAAAAGTACTCCAGGGTGGGTACGAAACACCAACCTTATGATTACAAGGCGCGTATTCTTCCGACTTGGCCACGTAGGTGCTGAAGATGTAGTCTCTTGTTGGTGGATAAATCGTTGAGGTCTTTCTAATTTGACTAATCAGAATGCTCCTTTAACCGTGTATATTCGACGATAAGAGTTTGGGATCAAATAAAATGCGTTCGCTATGTAATTTTATAACAAAATGACGCGCGTCTATTTACTTTATTTCATAGTTCTCCCATATTCACTTTCTAATGATCGGCGACAATTGCCATCTGAATTCATACAATTATTCGCACTTTTCTCAAGATTTTTCACTTCATGATGTAGAAGCAGGGGGTTACTCACTTTAGGAACCGGTTGATCCCCGGAGCTCACTTTAGGAACAATTCGTCAGGAACAAAATAGTACTGTATATAACCGCATGTACATGACTGGTGGCACACTAGCGGTAATCCTTCGGCGCGTCGCTATACCGACGATAGATATTTACCGGCAAGTGGGCTACTAGGTGTTGGCGACGTTTACGACATGGGGTTGTCATTACCGCCTCCTATAACGCTAGTCTTCTTCTTGCTTTTTGTAGCGGTTTACTACAAAATCCAAGTAGCAAACTGTGACATCTCGGACTCTCAAGTTAAAAATGATTGGTTTAAACTATAATATCGGAAATTCATATATTG
This sequence comes from Thermobia domestica, assembly GCF_964235325.1. NCBI lineage: Eukaryota > Metazoa > Arthropoda > Insecta > Zygentoma > Lepismatidae > Thermobia > Thermobia domestica. The sequence continues at coordinate 44,779,478 of NC_137460.1, forward strand.
ATTGGAAACTAGAAAGTTTCTTTATTGGGGGAAAAATCGTACAGGATTTAAGAAAATCTTTATTATAAGTACAATCTACAGGATGTCCGACATGCCCATGTACCCATAGCTTTGAAGATCACAGAGAGGAATGTTTGTGTAATTTTAGTTGTGGTATTGGTAACACTGCTTTTATGGTCGCAGACAACATTGGTTGATATCCCTGCTTTCAAGCATTGTCTGGTATGTCGTGCAAGAGTTGGAACGAAACCCACTTCATGTTATGATATGAGCCGTAATGACATTACAATACTTGTTTAGACCATAATGTTTTTTTCTTTCTTTTAACGAATATGTGAATGCACATTCTTATTTACGTGTGTTACAAACGTGGTTAATATCTCAGACGGGAGAGTAGGGAAACATGGCTCGTGTGTGCGTACAGCAGGACGCGACTTTAGTACATTTTGCTCTTCAGGTACATGGTTACCTAAATGAATCATTTCTAGGCAGCTGGATTGGTTGTAGTTCTCCAAGACCCTCATCCCCACCGAAATGGCCCCAACGAAGACCGAAACTTGCAACACCACAAAAAGGTCATTGTGGGAAATAATTTAGTCCAATGTCTCTCATCGTCAGTACAGGACAGATGAAGAATTGCTCGAAAGTGTAGAAGAAGCCTTTCGAACGATAACTCCTCAGATGTTGCGGAACATGTCAAGGAGACGCAAACATCTGTGTGAACAGCACAATAGAGCACATAGAGGTTCACTGGATACACAGTTCGCATATGTAAGTACTCAAATATAGCATTTGCTAAATAAATAAACTAAAAATGCACGGACATTGCTCTCCGTAATGTTCAAACGTAGCGGTACATGGACTTCTCGAATATCCTGTATAAGATGTACTTATACAACAATACCCAGTGTTTCCAATGTACAGTACCTATTCAACCATCTCGCCATTTACTTCTTTATGACTCAAGGTAAATTTCCGCCTGTCCGTCACTCCACACGATCTCATATACGAAACTATTTTTTAAAATTATTTTCTCCCAATAGATAGCGAGAGGAATTATATCGACCGAGTTCATTAATGGAATCAAATCCGTTAACGTCTTAACTTGTAACAGCGACTTACGTTTGTCCGTTAGTCCATACGTTAACTCCCGAACAAAACCTGAATTCTTGAATTCTTTTTTTTAAAATAGTTAATTAGAATGGTTATCTCGGTCGGGTCCTTAATGAAGTCAAAATCCGTTCTATCTTTAATGGATAACACCCCATGTGCAAGACACATTCTGTCCGACCGCGAACCCCGGCGGCCTGCATTCGAAAATTTAACGTAACGGGGCCGATGGCGGCTTAGCGCGGCGGTACCGTTACGAAATTACACAAATGCCGCAATTTTACCGCCATAGCGGAAATAAGGTAAATCCTCTGGAAATAAGGCAAATCCTGCCGCCTTAAATCCTCTACTCTCAACCGTGAAAGCAAAAGCGGAACGATGCGGGCAGTGTTTTTTCTTTCATTTCGGCGGCTATCCACCAAAAGGCGACGGCGGACCGATGATAGTTGGCGGCACTTCGCATACAGGGCACTGACTTAAGCTATGTATATCTGTCTGTTTACTCCGCACGATAACTCTTGGGAAAAAGTTAATTTAATTTATAGGTAGAGTGATTATCTCAGCCGAGTTCCTTTAATGGAGTCAATTCGTTAGCATTTAAATGGGTAACGGTGACTTACGTCCAGCCGTTACTCCACACGATCTCTTTAAGTGGCATCTACCTCAGGAAATTGAAACTTCTAGTGCGTGATTCTTTTTACTGTCTTCCAGAGTTTAATTTTGTTCTACACAGCGATTAAAGATTTTGTTTTAAACGAAAATTTGGCCAAGTTCAAACTGCAAATTTGATAGCACATAACTTCGGAATCAAAGGTTGCCTATTCGTACTGTAAACTCATCAATGTCGTTTCCATTCGAAGTTCAGTTATGACTCGATAAGTTTTACTGATCGCATACGATGTGCATTATCCGTTATTTTTTCTTTTTTCAAAAGAGTTTTGTTTAACAAACCAAAACTTCTTTACACAAGGAACACTAGGAAAGTTTTGAGATATAGACAACTGGAACGCAGGAAGTGGAAAAAAATTCCGTTGAAAGTAACTCCCCTCCTTTACAAGTGAACGTAACCAGTTTCGTAACAATCACACCACTCGTTAGGAACAGTAGTGTTGCCAAGTCGCTGCATTTGTCGTTAGTTGAGCTTCAGCCATGGAGTTGGAAACGAGAGATTTTCGTGCAATGGTTTTGTAAGAACAAAAAAATTGATTTAAATGAATCACAGTGCCTTGAACGTTTGTCTGCTGCATTTGGGGATAGCGCACTATAACGTGCAACAGTTTTTCGCTGGTATCCTGAATTCAAACGGGCCTGGGCCTCACTCGATGATGAGGGACGGAGTGGAAGGCTGCCCACAGCTGTCACGGAAGAAAACATTGATGCTGTGCACAGGGAAGATGCGTGTGTGACCTACAGTGTCATAGCGTGTGCCCTTGGTATTAGTTCGCCTAGTGTTTCAAACATCTTACACAAACACCCGCGTGTAAGGAAGGTTTCGTCACGTTGGGTGCCTCACAACTTGACAGATGCTCAGAAGCAGACTCGTGGCGAATGGTGTCAAGATATACCTCAGCAATTTAACAATGGTAATTCTAGGAGGGTGTCAGACATAGTTACTGGTGACGAAACATATATATATATATATATATCAATTTGATCCTAAAACAAAGCGTCAATCGTCTGTGTGTTTGTTTCCTGGCGAAGAAACAGCCATGAAAGTCAAAAGGTCAAAAAGTGTTGCGGAAAAAATGGTGGCAACATTTTTCTCATCAAATGGACATGTGGCCACAATTCCTTTGGAAACTCAACGAAGAGTTACAGCGAGATGGTACATAGATGTTTGTCTTCCAGAAGTGTTCCAGAAAATCCAGGAGAGACAACGAAGAACTGGCCTGCTGGGAATTATGCTGTAGCATGACAATGCACCTGCTCACTCAGCAAACATCACAGTTGAATTCATTGAAGATATTCGTGTTAAACTTCTTAGCCACCCACCCTACACTCCTGACCTGGCACGATGTGACTTTTTTCTTATTCCCTACGATGAAGGATAAACTTCGTGGACGTAGATTTCTTTCCCCTGTCACTGCTTACACAGAGCAGTTAATTGCAGTGCCTGAAACAGACTGACGCCAATGCTTCCAGAACTGGTTCAGAAGGATGAGATTTTGTGTGGAGTGTCATGGAGTATACTTTGAAAAAATGTAATAGCTATAATAAAGTTTTGTATACTCACAAGTAAAGGGTTCAAATGGATGAATCGAGTTGCGGGATGAGACTTAGTTAGCTTGATAGAGGATGTGAAAATATGTATATGTGAAAAGTTAGAGCGGCTGAGCGCCATAAGAAGTAGAGGGAAGAGGGGTCAAAGTTGGTGGAAGAAGGGCTATGCTATGTTACAGAAATACATCAAATGAACTGTTGAATCGTGAAAATAGTCAAACATAGACAACGCAAACGGCGGTAGTTTCATATATTGGCAAAAGAAAAATGAGCAGAGTAGATCACGAAACTCTGCTGCCATTTTAAAATCTGATATTTTTTGAAATGGAAAGATAGTCATGTAAGATATCAATTAGGGAAAGCATGTTCTCAGAAAGTAAATTATGAACTTTCGTAATAGTTATCTGCATTTATTTGGAAGATTTAGGATCATCATTGTAGTTATTTATGAAAATCTAGGAGTCTGATACTTGTATACTATGTTGAAAGTCTGGATTATCACGGAAACACATGTAAGTTAAACATATCTATAAACCAAGGAAACTAACAGTGAAATTTGATGTCCAACTTGTATATTATTACATTATTATTATTATCAAATTGCACTGTTAGTTTTCTTGGTTTGCCAATATGTGAAACTACCATCGTTTGCGTTGTCTATCTTTCACTTATTTTCACGATTGAACAGTTTATTCTATGTATTTAATAACATAGCCTAGCCCTTCTCCCACCAACTGTCACGCACCCCTCTTTTAGGTTATAAGACTAAAAATGAAATTCTGTTCCGTTTAAATCGGAGAATTTCCTTGTTAGGAGGAAAATCTGACTCCCTCTTGTATCCTCCCACCTACTGATGGCCTTGCTGATATGTAGTACTAAAATTGACTATTATAAAGGACATTACTCAATTGTGAACGCAGAATTCGTATCATTTCACAACAAGCGTCATCTTTTAAAAATCATACCTTAATATAGTAAAATTATGTATTTTATTGGAACAAAAAAATCCAATCAAAAATTTTCTTGTACACTTTATATCTGGAAAACTACATACAGTGTAGCCAAACCCAAACTATCAGTGTACTCAGTATGATTTGCTTATTCCGCAGAAAATACAAAATCTCGATTTAGGAGCTGTTCAAAAATTTTGTGGTTCCTGATCAAATATCCAATATTCAAAAATTTTCTTGTATATCTTACATCTGGAGAACTACATAAGTGTAGCCAAACCCAAGCTATCACTTAACACGATATGATGTGCTTATTCCGTAGAAAATACCAAAACTCGATTTAGGGGCCGTTCAAAATTTTTGTAGCCCCTAATCCAACTGGATCAAAAGATCCAATATATTTTTAAAAAAATCTTGTAGACCTTATATCTGGAGAAATACATATAGTGTAGCCAAACCTAAACTACCAGTTAACTCAGTATGATGTGCTTATTCCGTAGAAAATACGAAAACTGGATTTAAGGGCCGTTCAAAAATTCTGTGGTCCCTGATCCAAAAACTAATTATTGCGCAAGATCGCAATATTTTTTGATCCATTTTGGGTTTTACTAATTTTCTTATTTACCATAATATTTTGTACAAATGTGGTGGTGTTAAAATCCTGTAATTTCGTTTTGCGTACGCCACTGATAGTAATGTGTTGAGGTACTAAAAATTTAAATGAATGTGCATCTACATTGTTTACTAATAACTCTTTATTTACTTTCTTATTTTTTTTTTAAAAAAAACATAACATTATTTTGTCATGATTGCAAATTTAAAATAAATAAGAAGGAGCAAAAGTAAATGACATGTTCAACAATTACATTGGTATATCTTCATCTAGTTTCTTTATTTTATAATATATTTTGGATAAATGATAATTCTCAGGTATTTAGATGATGATATCACTTGCCAAATTTCTGCGACAACTAGATTCAATTTTCATTTTCCTGCTGATCCTGCAATAATAATAAATTGTTATTCACAACATTTTGTAGTCCACAGTTGAATATTAAGTTAATTTCAATGAGGATCACTAAATTTATACTCATTATACTATACCAATAAAAATTTACAATAAATTAGAGACTCATAGGGTTGCCAACTCTGGAAAGTAAAATTACCGGCACTTCCTCAAAAGTCCCTATTACATAGGCTTAAAAGTGAAATATCTCAGTTCGGATCCATCCATGGGAAGGAAATGTACTATTGTGGACAAAAGTGCATTAGCACCTGTATTCTACATATCCTTAGTACATTCACTAATAACCTTAAGATAACAGATACATTGTATTAAAAATGAGAAACTAAAGTCAGTATTGATGACTTTATTTTAGCCTATTTACCAGTAACTGATATTTAATTACAGTTATTGAAACAGATGAAGAAAAATATATTAATCTATCCTTACGTGACAATTTTGGATTTACAAAATGAAATTTACTCTTTAAACTTATACTTGAACTCCAGGAAAATGTTTTAAGAAGTCCTAGGGAAGGAAGTTGGAAGCAGGGGCTGATCCAGGGGAAGCGATCGCCCCCCGCCCCCAGAAAAGGAAACTTTCTTATTTGATATATAAATAAAACCCCCCTCCCAGAGTTTAGAGCTCTTAAAAGTAGCTCTAAGTAGCAGTATTACAACCCCTCCCCAAGAGTCCGTCCTGAATCCGCCACTGGTTGGAAGTTTAAGAAAAGTTGTCACATGCAGCAGCTAGGGACGTGATACTAAAAAATACAACAAACGTAGTAATGAAATGCCTAAGAGTTATTTGCCAACAATTGGATAATTTAAATTAAAGGGAGAGGAAGGGAATGGCGATCAACCCACTTTGTCCTCAGGGAATTTTTTACACCCCCTTACACCCTCCCTGTGATGGACGATATCCCCCCTGGCAAAACAGGTCGATACCCCCAAGGGGGTATACAATTTTTATGTTATTACTATTATCGGTGTCATAAGTGTAAAATATAGCCCAATAAATAGGCTAATCTCTTGGTGATATTTTCTGGTAGCTGGCACATATACTAAATATTACCTTAAATAGCTTCAATCTAAATATTAGCTTTGTTTTTATATTTTTAATTCCCTACTCATGAAAGTTTGTGAAGTATTGCGCTCAAAGGACTGCTTGAGAATCATATAAACAAGGGCACCGATCCTGAGGCCCGAGAGGGCCCAGGCCCGCCAAAGCTCTTGTCAGTCCTCTATGGTATTTATGAATATACAATATTTGACATAATTTGAATGCAATTTGTTTTAAAATCCTCATATATATATACCTTCTACATTTGAATGCCCTCCCCCCAAATTTACAGAGAAATCGGCGCCCTTGCATATAAACAATCCATGTTAGAACTGAAATCTGATACGAGAACAATATCAAAGCTGGCTCACTATAATCAGTAAAATAAAGGTGATTAGGTAACACCAAACGAGCAGTAGGGAAACTGAAAACCTATCCGTGATAAACAGGCGACCTGATAATGACACATGGAGGCTGTTTCATCAAGAGTAACATTTAAACCGCTCTTATTTCATTCACTCGATAACAGAGCTTGAAACAAGAAATGGTGGTGTAAGAGCATCAGTCTGTCAAATGAATGGGCGGAATAATTTGTAAAAAGCACACTGCCTTTGTTAGTCTTTGTGGTTTTATATTCATCTAGAGAACTTTCAGAAAACGGAAAAAAACATGACAAAAGTAAAGGTCATTACGTGTTCGGTATTGGTTTCGATAACACTAGTTAACAAAGGTTTTGTTACATAAAAGGAAATACCTGTTCTTAAAGGAACTTTTTACGCTGAATTCGAATATGCACTCGGTTTTTCTCCATCACGTACGATTTTCCCGTAACAGAGGGATTTTCGGGAAATTCCCTCAAAAATTTCCCTTTTCGTTTATTTTACACCCCAAGATCTTGTCCCTTTGCATATACTAACATAGAAATTATACCTAAGTATACTTTGATTCATATTTAACAAACCCTCCAAGTTTCGTAATAATCGCTTTATTCTTTCTAGAGAAATAAATATGTTTGTATGTATACTGTGTGTACTGTTTATTGCACCTTATAGTAATGCTTTCAGATCTCTTAAGTTGAGGTAAAACGTTTTGCTTTATTACCACAAACACATATATAAAATATAATACAATATAATTTACAAGTGTGACAATTTACAATAGACAATAATACAAATGTACCAAAAGTTCATGAAAAGACAATCAAAACTATCACAATATATGAAACTTTCATTGGGTTACAAAAACGTACACTACTTCCTTCTTTTGTAAGAAATGTTGCATTCTCTAACAAGACCCCAACAATAGTCCCCCATCATTGAAGGATCCCATCGTCCCTGGTACCTTTTCTCTATTGGCATTATATCTTGGTGGAATCTTTCCCCCTGTTCGTCGCTGAGAGCACCTAGGTTAGCAGGAAAGAAGCTGAGGTGGGAGTGCAAAAAGTGGATTTTTAAAGACATCCTACAACCCAACTCTTTGTATTTCTGTATCATGTCCTGTACGATTTCTGTGTAACTCTCAACTTTGTTATTGTCCAGAAAGTTGCGCACAACACACTTAAATGCTGTCCAGGCAGCTAGCTCAGCACTGTTTAACTTGCTGTCAAAGCTATCATCAAGCATTAATTTCCTAATTTGGGGACCAATAAACACTCCCGCTGAAATCTTAGCATCACTCAGGTTAGGGAACTTATCTCGCAAATACTTGAAACCTTCACCAGATGTGTCCATGGCTTTGACAAAGTTTTTCATAAGTCCTAACTTGATATGAAGTGGCGGTAGTAATATTTTATTAGGATCTACCAAAGGAGCGTATTTGACGTTGCATTCTCCAGGTACGTAATTCACTCTAGGTTCCCATTCCTTCACTTCATAATGTTTGTCATCAGCTCGGCTATCCCATAAACATAAAAAACATTGGTACTTCGTGTAACCGCACTGCAGTCCTAATAAAATACCAACTACCTTGAGATCACAACTTATTTGCCAACAATGGTCCTTGTAATTTATAAGATTTAGCAAAGTTGACATGGTGTCATAGGATTCCTTAATCTTCACTGAGTGCGCAAGTGGTATAGAAGGTTTTTTATTTCCATTATGTAAAAGGACAGCTTTAAGGCTGACCTTTGACGCGTCGATAAATAACCTCCATTCTTCTGGAACGTAAGGAATTCCTAGCTCCGCCATCAACCCATTTATATCCGTACATACGCACACATTATCTTGCATTGAGAAATAGCTTGAAAATTGAACATGCTTTTTCCTGTACACTGATATGTTCGTTTCTGCATCCAATAAGTTCCACTGCTGGAGCCTTGATCCCAGAAGTTCCGCCTCTTGTTTTGTCAGGTGCAAATCACGGACTAGGTCATTAAGTTCACATTGCCGGATGAAATGTGGCTCGCGAACACAGTCAGGGATGAACGTTGGATCCTTGGATGTACATGTTGATGTCGATGGTTCATCAAAGTCATGATCATCATCAGAGTCTTTTGGCCATATCTCTTCCCAGTTGGTAGGGGGCTCGGGAAGTGGAAGTTCTTTTGCATTCTGTTACATTTGATAACAAATATTGATAACCATTTCATGAACAAAACGAAAAAACTTGTAGAATTGTATATATATATATATATGTATTAAGATATACATATACTGTACGTTTAAAAAAAAAATATACGTTGGAAGTATATTCTATTTGTATACACGTTTCTAATTTACAGAGAGCAATACAAGTGTGTTGTTGACTATTGTAAATATTCATTTTTATGTCTGTGTTTGTAGTAATAAAGCAAATCGTTTTTACCCCAACTCAGGAGATCTGAAAGCATTACTATCAGGTGCAATAAACAGTGCACACAGTATACATACGAATATATTTATTTCTCTAGAAAGAACAAAGCGATTTTTACGAAACTTTTAGGGTTTATTAAATATAAATCAAGGTATACTTAGGTATAATTTCTATGTTACTATATGTAAGGGGGCACGAGCTAGGGGAATAAAATATCTGAAAAAGGGAAAATTTTGAGGGAATTTCCCGAAAATCCCTCTGTTACGGGAAAACTGTACGTGACGGAGAGAAACCGAGTGCATATTCGAATTCAGCGCAAAAAGTTCCTTTAAGATCAGGTGATTTTTCTCATGTAACAAACAAAAAGTTTAAATTTGTTAAGTAGTGTAATAGAAATAACGTATTTTTTTCTTTTTCCATGAAATATCTTGAAATATAATATTCTATTAAACTTCCATAAACTCAAGTATTTTAACAATAGGTTTTTAAGGACCTACAGCACCAAAAATGCAAAATAAAAAAGTTTCATAAAAAGTATTTGAAGATTTGAGAGATTTTTTAGTAGTTCAATAGATCTAGTTCAACCTGTTGTATAAAAGTTTTTAAAAAATAAAATAAAAAGTCCAATGCTTGCTTGTGTTCTCATCAAAATTTAAATGTTCCGCAAGCTATTTACAAAGATAAAAACGTACTATAAATAAGATTCTGTCTCTATAAGGAAAAATAGAAGTAAATAATCCAAGGACTTCCTACAGTTTACAAAATTTTGAAAACTTTCATATCTCAACTATTAACTCGAAAAGATGCTATAATTTTGGTTCGACCGTCTCCAAAGGAGGTGGAGCTTTGTTATTATAAAGGTAACCAAGAAAGTTCTGTCGCTTTTTCACCCACAACCTTCGAACATCGATATGTCACATAAGACGTACCTGCAAGATCAAAAATAGTCCCACCAGCATCGACGACCTTCTGCCAACGCTCTGAAAGGCCATGGATTCCATTGCGGTACAACAGATGGTAATCGGATGGTGCAATGTTCGGGGAGTATGGCGGATGCAGTAGTGTTTCCTATAAAAGGCATAGAATGGTGTTCAGGATCATCCTAGCCACGTGGGGCTTAGCATTGTCCTGTAACACGAGGGCCCCTTTGCGATTCAGATGTGCTTGCTCTAGAGTTTTGAGTTGTTCTTGAATACAAACCAACTGCTCACAGTACACAGTTGCATTAATGCTCTGACAAACTGGTAGAAGTTCCCGATGCGCGATGCCACGAGCATTCCACCAAACACACAAGAGGACCTTCTTTTGGCGCAGTGCTAGTTTTGGCTGGTTTTGAACCGGTTCATGGGATGCTGATGATAACGGCGCCGTGGAGCTTTGCACAGGACCCACTTCTCATCATATGTAAATACCCTTTCAGAAAGTTCTCCTTCCTCAGACAAGACAAAGAAACACAGGTATTTCTTTGCATTCTGGCTCGGATACAATCATTTGGAAGCCATCGACCCAACTTGCAATGCTTCTCAAGTTGATGGAGGTGCTGTCGAACGGTTTTTTCACTCACACTGAATTGTAGTCTCAGTTCCTCATATATCTGGCCACTGTTCGCCTTAATTTCTGCCTCAAGATCTTCATTTTATACATGTGTTGGTCTTCTGGCACGTGGTGTGTCTTCCAGTGGTTTGTCACCTTTTTTAAACTTGTTAAACCGCCATTGCACTGTCCGCCTAGCCACGACACCCTCACAAAAGACCTGACATATCTTCTCCCTTGCTACAGCGGCGTTTGACCCCAGTTTGAACTCGTACACCATACTCGCCCTTACGGCTCTCTGTGGAGGTCCCATGTTTACGCTGTCCTTACGGAAGTTCACTGTGTAACTGAACTGCCACAATCAGGTAGTATGTTGGGTATATCCACACCAACAACTGACCGCTTTATCTCCATTCGCATTCAAGTCACGGTGTGAGGGCCAATTGAACACAGACCTCCACAAAAAGCGACAGAACTTTCTTGGTTATCTTTATAATATTAAAGTTTCAAGAACTTCGCCAATTAATTTTCAGAAAGGTTGTTGAAAGTCGAATAAATATGACACTTACTACACGTTGGCTTTTAGCGTCCATGTACAAATATATATTTGAGGTTGATTTTGTTAATGTGCCTATTAAAATCACTCGCATGTTATGACCTGGGGGAAAGAATTTTCACATTTTTGCTATCAAGGCTCCTAAGTGGTTAAACAATTTTCCATTCGAAAGTTTGTGTACCGGTACCTATCGGCTATACCTATAGTTCCGGAATGTCGGAAATATAATAATAGGAAAGTTTTCAATATTATTTATTTTTATGCTTTGATTACGGAAATCAAGCGATCACACATAAGATAGTACTTTTTCTACTTGATGATAATCACAACGAAAACTGTGATACATGGGAAATGCACAAAGAGTAGTTTATCCTTATAATTACAAATGGAAGGGGTAGATTGGTACAGAGCAGTGGGGGCACATTGATCCGTACCAATCCACCCCACATGTATGTATACTAATGTGCCCCAACCGAACTTCAGGATCGTTAATTTCTATAACTGAAAAATTACTCCACGCAGGGCAATTGAACATAAATGAAATTATTTGTAAACAATTACACTTTCATGCAACATACACAAGTTTTCAAAAATCCAGTGCTTATTACAAATATAAGCTTACAAGGACATAAGCGAAAACTTACTTTTAATCTAAGAAATCAAGTGTCTTTCTGCAAACAGAAAAGAACGCTGCGTCTAACCATCAACTGTGCCTTACGATGTTCGTTTGTCACCAATGTTGCCACCACCAAACTGTTGTCCATGTTGTTTGGTGGAATGCTCGTGGCATCGTGCATCGGGAACTTCTACCAGTTTGTCAGAGCATCAATGCAACTGTGAGCAGTTGGTTTGTATTCAAGAACAACTCAAAACTCTAGAGCAAGCACATCTGAATCGCAAAGGGGTCCTCCTGTTACAGGACAATGCTAAGCCCAACGTGGATAAGATGACCCTGGACACCATTCTATGCCTTTTATGGGAAACACTACTGCATCCGCCATACTCCCCGAACATTGCACCATCCGATTACCATCTGTTCTACCGCAATGGAATCCATGGTCTTTCAGAGCGTTGGCAGAAGGTCGTCGATGCTGGTGGGACTATTTTTGATCTTGCAGGTACGTCTTAGGTGACATATCGATGTTCGAAGATTGTGAGTGAAAAAGCGACAGAACTTTCTTGGTTACCTTTATAATAACAAACCTCCACATCCTTTGGAGACGGTCGAACCAAAATTATAGCATCTTTTCCAGTAAGTAGTTGAGATATGAAAGTTTTCAAAATTTTGTAAAATGTAGGAAGTCCTTGGATTATTTACTTCTATTTTTCCTTATAGAGACAGAATCTTGTTTATAGTACGTTTTTATCTTTGTAAATAGCTTGCGGAACTTTTAAATTTTGATGAGAACACAAGCAAGCATTGGACATTTATTTCATTTGTTTTTTTTTTTTTTTTTTAATATATAACAGGTTGAACTAGATCTATTGAACTACTAAAAATTCTGACAAATCTTCAAATTCTTTTTTTTTTTTTTGAAACATGTTTTTATTTTGCATTTTTGGTACTGTATGTCCTTAAAAACCTATTGTTAAAATACTTGAGTTTATGGAAGTTTAATAGAATATTATATTTCAAGATATTTCATGGAAAAAGAAAAATATTACGTTATCTCTATTATCAGAAAGTCTGTATGATATTTCACTTTGCTCGTACCAATCTGCCCCAAACCAGTACCAATTTGCCCCCACATGGGAAAGATTGGTACAGATTGCAGACCTTTCGTAAAATGTAATTTACTCCAAGTAGGACATTAGTAGAAACAATATTGTACATTGTAAATGTAGCTAAAGAATCACAGTTTAAGTAAAAAAAAATCATGTTACTCAAGCTGACGATATGATCTAAAATCTCGGGTAAGTAAAAATCGTATCAATGTCCCCTCTCACCCCTATACGTAAGCACTGGAGTAGTATTATGGAAAAATCTGCACTTCCGATTACCTTTGAATGAACAAAAAGAAATAGAAACAATTAAATTACTCAAAGCAAATCTGTAAGCAATTTTCTATAGTGGCCTCAATGGAAATCTTTACACGTATTAAAACCAACAAAGACCTGGTTCGATCCCAGCTTCCGCAAAGTGAGCTTTGGGATGGACAAACGTCATGTGCGTGGGTTTATTCAGTTCTCCCGCTTCCTTCATTATCATCAATCTCATTATTAGCATTTCCTCAGCCTCGGCGCATAAGCGTGGGGCGTTCTGTTCCCCTGTGGAACAACCAGAACACTCCGTCCGATGCGCCCTCTATTTTCTTATCTCACTTTTGTTTCATTCTTTTATCTTTAACTGTTTATGATTTATAAGCCGCTGACGTTTTATCTCAAACACTCGATATGCGTCAATATGTCACTTGTACCTAATTAGTGACAAAGGAACGTTGTTTATTGTATGTATGTGCTATGCCTTGCCATGTTCAATTGACATATAATCCATACGAAATATACGAGGCGCATGTAAAAAAAAAAGTATATGTATTTTTTACGCGGGGATGGCAACACTGATAAAGTTGAGCATGCACAGGAGCATATCCTAGTATAAACAGAGATAGAATCGTCCTATCTAGTGGAGTTGCGTACCTGCGAGTAGGAGTAAGGTAAAATGGTTGTTATAATACAAAATACCGTCAAATGTGAAGTGAGATCTGCCAAAAGATTTCTCAACGCCGAAGAATAGAATGCAGCTGACAGCCTTCGGGGATTGTGGCATTACGGACTGACAGTAATGAGTAAAGGATAGGTCAGACAATGATGTAGAGAGTTTCGGGAAGGGTGTTCGAATGTTTACGACGAAGAGCATAGTGGAAGGCCTATTGTTAGGACGGACGATCTGGTGGAACGCGTTAACAAGAAAATGTGATCCAATCTCCGGTTTACAACTAAACTCGCCAAACAATTTCCAGAAGTGTCTGCGAAAACAGTGCTTCTCTGTCTATAGCAATATACAGTACAAGAAAAATAATTCCAAACAGTTATATATATTTCACCTGATTCTGATTTTCATTTTGGCAACGTTTACAAATCCTATATTCCATCTCTTGAGCACCCAGTCCAGTTGGAGGATTGTGTATCAAGTCGTCAAGTTCAGCCTAGAAAAATAAACAAGATATTTTAATTATGAGTCAGAAAGTGAACAACAGTAAATGATAATTAGATATTAGGTTGTCTAAAAAGTATTGAGCTTTTCGAGCTCAAGTTTAAGAATACATTTATTGTGATTTAACAAATAATATTTAAAAAAACGCACATATGCATCATCTTGTTCGATAACCTGTCATTTTCCAGGTAACATCATAGTCCTGTCACTAAAGAACTTTTAAGATTTCTGATCAAATAATTGTGGCACGTGGTTTCCACAAGCCTCTTTTGAATCCATTGGAGTTCCCCAAGGTCGAAAGTCCGAAACAAATTATTGTTTGGTGGTGCCAGATCAGGGCTATACGGTGAATGCATTAAAACCTCCCAGCTTAGCTCCCTAACAGGTCGTAAAAGATCCATGCGGTCTGATGTCAGCGTGGTATCCGATACACTTTCTGTTGACCCGTACTAACAACAGCTCGTGATGCACGATACCGTATCAATTCCGCCAGCAACACAGCAAAAGCCATCTGAGTTTCAGTGTGAGCTTTGCCACAGTCTGTGAAGTTCTTTTTTCTTTTTTCCTCGCTTCGATCATGATTTTTTTTCGCACATTGTTGCAGTAAATTATCCACTTTCCATCACTACTGATCAACTGGTTCAGAAATCCTTCGAGTTCGTTACATTTCGGTGAGAATTCCCAGATAGAAACACCATCGAGTAAATAATTTGAGTCAGGTTATGTAGCACTCAAACGTCGAGCTTCTTTTATGTAGCCAGCTTTCTTCAAATAGTTTAACACTGTTCGCTCATGAATTTTTTAGGTCATTGACGATATCATGACAGCTTCCATGTCGAACTTGCTCTACTTTTGCCAGAATATCAACTTTTGGAGTGATTATCCACTCCTGCGAGGAGCACCTTGGACATGGAAATTACCCGAATGAAAGCGACTGAACAGTCTTTTGGCTGTTGCTTTTGATAACGTATCTTGCCTATAAACAGCAGAAATTTCTTCACGGGCCACATCATTTGCTCCGTTTTCGAGATGAAATTGTACACTGTAGCGTAGTGTTTCATTCATCTTCACGGCGCAATACAATACGTTTGATTAGAAGAATTCCAACACTTTTTGTGCATATCTAATAGGTTCAAGTCAGCTGACAAATGACGCTAGGCCTGACCGGCTGCGACTAATATACTGTAGCCGATGATTTTGGCATCTCGTAGCCAGGGGCGGATCCAGGACGGACTTCTGGGGGGGCGGTGGGCTGCAATACTACTACTTAGGGCTACTTTTAAGAGCTCCAAACTCTGGAATGGGTTTTATTTATATATAAAATAAGATGTAGTACACCTTAGTCCTAATTTTATATTAAAGGATTACTTGTCAATATTTATTTACAGTTGCACTTGAATGAATGAGAAACCAGTACTGTGGAGATTGGAAGAGGAGTCAGACAAGGATGGCAACATTTGGATTGGATTGTGTCGCCTCAATTATTCAACATTTACAGTGAATGTTTCAGTGCTATTAATGTGAAGAAAGCATTAATAGGAATTGGAGACTTCAAGATTGAAAGACAGATCATTAACAAGATCAGGTATGCAGATGATACGGTTATAATAGCTAGAACAGAAGCAATACTACAGGAGATGATGGACAAAATAGTTGACACTGGGAAATTTTATGGAATGGAAATCAACATTGAAAAATCGAAAGTTGTGAGAATGTCCCGTGGGAAAGTGCCCTTAATTCACAGTAGAAAAAAAAGAACTTGAACAGGTCGACAATTTCAAATATCTGGGAAGTATTTTTAACGTGAGACACTTAATGCACCCAAGAGACAGGTCAAGGATTGCCATAGCCCATAGCCAAAGAAGTTCAACAAGAAAATATCAACCTTAACTAGCAGGCTTTCTATTGGAGTTAGGAAGAAGTTGGTAAAGTTCTATGTATAGAGTATTAAAGTATATGGTTCAGAAACTTGGACATTACGAAAGTTAGAGAAGGAATATTTAGAGAGCTTATAAATGTGGTGTAGGGGAAAAATTGAGAAGATAAATTGGACAGAGTAACTAACGAAGATGATTTAAAACAACGGATAGGAGAAATGAGGACGCTTTTAGTCAGCACCTTTCGTAGAAAGGCCAATTGGACTGGACACATCTTGCGAAAAAATTGTCTTCTTTAGACCGCCATAGAAGGAAGGATGGAAAGAAGGCGAGGAATAGGAAGAAGAAGAACACAATTGATCGATGATTTGAAAAATAGAAAAAAAAATATTGTGAGTTAAAAAAGCAAGGTGAAGATCAAGAGACATGGAAGAAACATTTCCAGACCCAAAAAAAAGTCCTAGATCCTTCTGAGAGGCAAAATACTTTAATAATAATAATAATAATAATAATAATAATAATAATAATAATAATAATAATAATAATAATATACTTACAAATAATAAATTGTCTAACTGTAAATTGAAAATTATGTTAATGAAAACACCGGGTCATAAAGTGTTTCAGAAACTACACGATTGATACCAAAAGTGTTAAATATACATGCCTATATGCGTTTTGAGTCAATTATACAGTTCAGCGTTACCAACGCTTTACTTTTGGATTGTATTGTACTTCATTAAATAAAAAGAGAAATAAGACTGTTGATGAGAAATGGCAATTGACCCAAGTAATTTATTAAAATTTTGCAGTTAATTATCATCAGCTTACAAAGAACTTCCTATAGTCTTTGGAGTTCTCTTTTAAAATAAACGAATTATTTTAAGATGAATAGACATGTGTTAGATACCTGTCTTTTCTTGCATAAGCGTAGCAGACTTTTCAATTGGTTTCTGTACTTTGTCTTGAGCAGTTGCAGATGTTTTCGTTTATCGCTAAGCCGAGTATCCAGTTCCATAACTCTCGTTGCCAACTGAGCAACTGTCCTGCATTAAGAAAAGATTATTTTATTTGAAAATTGTACAGCTGGTTAGACTATCGCTATAATCCATAACGTTATGATGATGCGCTCTTGCTTCGTTTTAGCATAAATAATTAAATTTTATATGTAGTATCCAAACGGGGGTTAAACCGGTTTGGAAAGAAAAAAATAAACCTAATAGTAGCAGTCATGATGTGGATCTAGAGTAAATTTTAAAAAAAAATCCTACTCATGATGTTTTCTTTCTAGGCCATAATTGTTGGTTTCTCCATACTCCACTGCGTGGGTTTTCTCGGGGTTCTCCCGTTTCCTCCCACTTTCTTCATTCCACCATTTCATTCATCACTCATCATCACCGTCTCCTTTAGCCTAACCGGCATAACCGTGGGACGTAAAACTCAAAGATTTCATTTCATTTTTCCATACTCCACTGAATCGGTGACCGAAGAGCAGTGTGGCCATCACCACCATTCACGCCCCAACCCAATCCAGTATAGAATAACCATAATGGCATTGAAGGGTTAACTCAAATTTTGACCAAACGAATTTTATCGAGTGTTTATGATACTCGTTTTCTTTTGCACTGTTAAAATTTTATTGCATCTGACTATTCATGAAATTTCAGTGTGTTAATTCCAAGATCTTGCTCAAGTTTTAGTTCAGTTGAATAATATCATTAATAATTAAGCTTATTTATGGCACATCAACATGAAAGAAATATCAATCAACTGTATATAAAAGAATGTAATGTTATTTAATTTGACCAATAAAAAAATTCAAACATTTGCACATCTTTTATTTCAACATCACATTTATTAACCGCTTAACGGTCGAATTTATTTTAGAGAAACGTCCCCAAAAAGTCATATTATTTTATTTCATATATTAAATCTATCATAAATGCGTGCTAACACGATCTATTTTAATCGTCATTCAGAACCAAATTTCGAAAGTTATAACCCCTCAAAATACTACTTCTGGATTATCCAGAGTTTTTTCGGGCACAATTGAAAATAAAATAATTGTAAGATTAAATGAATTTGCGTGCTGAAAAAATATGTTTTATTTAAACAAAAGCTTTATCTGCTAAGTCCTGAACATAATCATGGCAAAATTTCTATCGTCTTATGTGGCTATTTAAAACGTGAAAACATTCAATCGGGATTATCCCGAAATATTTCGGGCACTGCAGGAGTAATACACTGCCGCCTGGTGTGAAAGTCAATAAACCAAAACAAAAGACGGTTAATTTGCTTGTTAAGATTTGCTGCCTGCACCTTTTCTTCTCACAACGAAACATTTCGCTTAAATACAGATTCGAACGGAAAAATATAGTTTCAACGTAATAACTCGGGATAATCAAGATTTACATATTACCCTTGAACGTAATTCGGGTAAAACCGTTAAGCGGTTAAACAATAACACTCCTTTCTTTCATAAGGAGTCATCTCAAAGAACGAAAGAAAGAAAAAATAGAAACGAAAGTGAAAAGGAACAAGTCCTCATTGTTATTCTTACCTATAGTATACATTTGAGGTCTAACTCCGTATTCCGTTGAGAGTTCTAAACTCATATCTCCATTTGATAAGCAACATTATTCTTATTTTTATAATGCTTAACTCATGGCTTCAACCTATTCATCATAACACTAAACACATTCCTTTTACATAGGAAAAGAAGCCTTATATTTTAATTTCATTTTACTCAATATTTATTCAGTTATCTGACAAGTAAATCTGACATAACAACAAAGACAATACGACATAGATTAAACATACCAATCTAGCTAACCTAAACCTAACCTCTAGCTAACTTAAACCTAATCCTACCTAACCTAATACAAATGCTGAAATTGGAAATATCGTAAGATATTCAAAGACGTATCTCATATTGAAGAGTACCGATAGCTTTCATGTTACATATAAGAAATCCACACAATAATAGAAAAAACAGACACATATAGAGTATTAATTGCACGCTATAACTGGAGTCTACCTCAGCATTTATTTATATTATCAGGAATAACAAATTTAAATAATTCTTGAAAGAATGCAAATGAGGGTTTGATTATTTTGTATAATTTCTTCCTCATTATATTCAAATTTATTTACCCGTATCACCATGACAACGCTCATGGAATGATTACCAAAAAAATCCTGACATTAAGAGTTTATTTCGAGTTTATCGTC
The DNA here is from genome assembly GCF_964235325.1 of Thermobia domestica. Lineage (NCBI taxonomy): Eukaryota > Metazoa > Arthropoda > Insecta > Zygentoma > Lepismatidae > Thermobia > Thermobia domestica. The sequence continues at coordinate 44,798,964 of NC_137460.1, forward strand.
CCGTTCAGCAGCGAGGCTATATGAGACGTGGACCTACTGATTAACGTGGAATCCGAACCACATGAGCTCCCGCCGGGAATCGAACCCGGGTCTCCAGCGCCAAAGGCGCGTACGCTAACCGCTTAGTCCTGACATTAAGAGCATGTGTGCTCTGTACCACCAGCAACATCATCATAACGAATATGGATAAAATATTCACAATATGTAAACATTCAGACGATGTGCAAAACTCTCACCGTAAGATCTCATCAGCTAATTATGAAAGACACAGGATTAATGAATATTAGATTCCGTCATTGTTAATTTTCCCTCCCTCAAAAGACTGTTTGAATCTATGTGACGTAGCGGTTTGTTTAATTACTATTCATCATTACTACAAACATGTTTAGAAATCAATGATTTGTTTATGGTTCAAAATTTTAGTTCAATCATCCCAAAAGATCACAGATATTCCCACTGGCTATATTCTTTGACGAAACTTCTAGAGTTCTACAAAATGGAGGTTATAGTCACTAACCTGTACATCAGAGTTGGATCAACTTTTAGCACAGTGCTGAAATTACCTGGACTGCTGCATACTCTCGGTTTCTGCATGATCTAACCACGGTATACACATCCAGGAATCGAGTATTACTCTAAATCCATCCCTGGATCCGCCACTATATATATACATAGGGCCGGATTTAGGGGGGTGAACCGGAGATATGCATCCCCCTTTACTGTAAATATGCACTATCTAAAATGAGAACCTAGCAGTGAAAAAGTAACATTTTCCGAAACTTTCTGCTGTCATGTGTCCGTTTGAGGCTTAAAAGAAAGCTTAGTTTTGCAAAAGCAATAGTTTAAGTCGATTATCTGAAGGTTGAAGGAAAAGGATTCACTGAACAAAGTAATATTTCTCATTCCCAAAAGGCATTTTAAAACTAAAGGCATATACAAACTTAAAAATTTAAATCATATGTAGTGGTAGCTATTGGGGTACCCCCTTCAAGAAATGATGCTGGATACGGCCCTATATACACTTATTAAAAGAAACAAGACTTACGGAGGGTTGTGTATATCACCGAGGTTGAGAGGCGGTAAATCATCATCAGCATCATCTTTGTGTGCTGCAGCTATATCACTTAATCCAAGCTGTTGAGGTTGGCCTAACCCTTCCTGTGCCATTTGAACCAATCCAAGTTGTTGTCCATGGTTTGCTCCAAACATTTGCATTAATGGAAGCTGTTGTGGCTGTCCATGGTTTGCTCCAAGCATTGGGATTAATGGAAGCTGTTGTGGCTGTCCATGGTTTGCTCCAAGCATTGGGACTAATGGAAGCTGTTGTGGCTGTCCATGGTCTTCCTCATGCATTTGGACTAATGGAAGCTGTTGTGGTTGTCCATGGTTTGCTCCGAGCATTGGGACTAATGGAAGCTGTTTTGGCTGTCCGTGGTTTGCTCCAAGCATTTGGACGAATGGAAGCTGTTGTGGTTGCCCTTGACCTTGTTCAAGCATTTGGACTAATGGAAAATGCTGTAGCTGTCCATGATCTTCTCCAAGCATTGGTACTAATGGAAGCTGTTGTGGCTGTTCTGCAGGTATTTGAACTAATGCAGGGTCTTGTTGCTGTTCATGGTCGTCTGCAGGAATATAATCTGATACAAGCTCTTGTTGCTGTTTATGGTCTTCGGATGCTGCAACTATTTTATGTAGACCTAAATCGAGGTTTCTAGATGTTCCTGCCTGTAAATGAGACAATTAATCTATTATATAAAACCAAGTTAATAATAATATAAACTTTCTTCTTTTTTCTTTTCACCATATAATCATGTGCAATAGTCATGCAATGACAATGTATACGCTGAACCGTGACGTGAGAGATTGGTCAAATTTCTGGTCCTGCCCAACAGTGGGAAACGGTAGGTTAGCAAACAGCCAACGTTGGTCCTATGTTGTAAATGAACACTTTGCTGAGCATTTGCCAATCAACTGAATTGCCAACGTAATCCCTACAAAAGACGTGAACTTGCAAATGAGAGTGGGACGTCGAAACTATCGAATAAATGACAGCAAATTATTGACTGGCCAACATTCAGTTTACGTAACACCTATCAAATGTGCTGATAGAGTATATACGAGGATAAGTCAAAAAATAATCTACACTTTGGCTACAACACATCCGCAAGACAATGTTACACATGTATGCTTAGAGTTGGTAGGACAGCAGTCACGTCTGGGAAATTTGATACCAATCTCGTCGTTTGCCTTCCGGTCTTTGCAGTGTAAACGTGTCTACTCTGGTAGCAGTTTGCACTAAGGAGGAACAATGAGGAATGATACGTTTTTTGTAGTCAGAGGTAGTGGTGTAACTGACAGGTACTCAGTGCGTGGCAGGAAGGGGGAACTGCATGTCAAAAGTGGGGCCATTTGAGTATGAAAGATTGACCTTATGATGTTACGATGTTAAAATCCACTTTTCAGCTTTCATTTATTTCACACATTTTTCTCAATATTGTTCTATATTCTTCTAATATTTTTAGATTAGGGTATAAGAAGCCATTTAAATTAACGGGATTAAATAAACACTATGGATAAGGGTTAGAATAATAAACAGAAAGGATTTGACTATATATATAAATGAAAGTGACTATATTTGTGACTTAATAACTCTTGAACCACCCATCCGATCTCGATCAAATTTTCAACACAGATGAGGTTCGGGCCTGGGATGTTTTTTTTTTTTTTTTTTTTTTTTTAATATTTCACATTGAAGGTACAGCGTAGGGAAGGGGAGTTGAGTTGAGTTGATTTTGGGTTCAACGTCCCGTTCAGCAGCAAGACTATATGAGATGTGGGCCTACTGATTAACGTGGAATCCGAACCACATGAGCTCCCGCCGGCAATCGAACCCGAGTCTCCCACGCCAAAGGCGCATACACTAATCGCTTAGCTACGAAGGAGCTCGTAGGGGAGGGGAGGAGGGATATATATATATATATATATATATATATATATATATACATATATATATATATATATATATATATATATATATATATATATATATATATATATATATATTACGGTGGTCTTTAATTTTTGCTTTCTGAATTTCTTTGGACGAACCCACTAAAATGGTTCCATATGGGACCAAATTAATCCAGGAGAAAAATTAGCTCCAGCATATGAAAAAAAAATTGGAATAAACTCTTTTAATTTAGAAACGGCTTAAGGGAATGCAAAGATATCCTGGATAATGGAACTAGAGGAAGAAACACACCTAATGTTGTATAGTGTTGTCACAGCGGCCATATTGAAGTCCACCATCTTGGATTCAGGTCAAAATTTTTAAATGGGAAGAGGGTCATGTGACATATCGTTTTAAGGTAACGTTTCACCAGAAGCACAAATCTGACTATATTTTGAAGATAGCTTTAATCGTCTAAGAATTATTACCTGGGAAAAGATTTTTCTTTTTTTAGAGGTAATAGTTCGTACACGACTAAAAGTAAAGACATGAGTTTGGCGCGAAAAGAATTAAAGAGATATGCACGGTTTCAAAACAAAGAGGAACGCAAAATAAAAATGCACTTCTGAAAATGATTTGTTAGAATTTTATACACCAAAAGACATAGAGGTAAGCATTTCAAGAAATGAAGAAAACAAGTGGAGTATGTTAGATAACATGTAAATATGGATGCGTGTGTGTGTCCGGACCCTGCAAGAGATGTAAAAGGGGAAAAACTAATTTTATTAGGCGTACTTCAAGAAAGGTTGCTGCTCTTGATCTATACAAGGTCACTGATGGAGCAACAATACAGATTCTGACAGCGACAGCAGAAGCATTAGGCTATAATGTAGAGGAACTCCATTCACCGATGCTGAGAGAAAATCCGTAGCGGAGTTGCACAGGGACACAAAAATAATTTCGGAGTGCATTAAGTGCGTTAGTTGTGCAATGGGACGGAAACCTACAGCCGAATTTGACTGGTAGAGAGACTGTCGACAGGTTATCAATAATTATTACAGGAGATGGTCATGAGAAGCTAATTGGTGTTTTCAGTTTGTCATCATCAAGAGGAGAACATATTGCTTCTACTACAGGTTATTAACTTGAAGAATGGAACTTGGTAAAGTTCGTGCAGGCAGTTTGTCACTATTCCCTGCAATATGTGTCATGTGCTAGAGGAGATGCTTCAAAATGATCTTCTATACCTTCCTTGTAGACACTACATTTATGAATTGGTTTTAAAATGTGTATTTGACAAGTGTTGTGTTTCGTTTGCATCTGGACTGGATGTTACCCTATTTAAACGTTTTCAGAACGAGTGGTCTAAAATAGATTGTACCAACTTTATTCCAGGAATTGATGATGATGATGTAAGAAACAATATTTCCGATGTAAGAAATGAAGTGAATTTTGCTATCAAACTTGTAGAAACAGGACACTGCATAGAAGATTACAGGGAATTTTTAGAACTGACCATCATATTCTTGGGTGGCATACCTCCTCCAGGCATTTTCTTTCGTTTACCTGGAGCAATTCACCACGCACGGTGGACGGGAAAAGTTATCTACTATTTAAAAATACTTCACCATTACAAGACCTGCAATTTTTGGAAGGTTTATACAGTTATAGACAAATAGATACTGAATTAAATGAAGTGGCTCTTTCTAAATTTTTTCGGTATCTCTGGTACTTGACGGAGGAATACGTAGCATTGGGGTTTTTGATGATGAAGTTAGCATAATGAGAAAAAAATTGGTTGAAAGGTTTAAAAACTGTAAGGGGAAACCATGAAGCAGCAAAGAGGCTTGACGCAAGAGGTGACACCATAAAAATTATTGTGAAAAGAGAAACCAGTCATTTTGTTACAACAAACAAATTTTTCTCGAGAGATTTAAAATACTCAAAGGGTTTCCTGAGTGCGATCCGATTTCATGGTCAAATAAAATGACTATCTTCAAGGAAAGACAATAGTTAAATTCATCCACGTAACAAACGATGCAACAGAAAGGCGAGTGAAACTAATAGATTACATCAACGTTCCTACGAAAAACGAGGAGCATAAATAGTTTCTTTTGTATATAGTGAAGGACCATAGACAATCTTTTCCTAGATGTGACAAAAGCGAACTGTGTAGCAAATAAGATTGAAAACTTATTGAAAACTTACCTTAAAGCTACTACATAAATCAGGGATATTTCAATTTCTTCCAAGTTATAATTTTTCTTTTTCCTCATAATGGTCTATGAATCATCTCGATGGGAAACCTTATTTGTAGTTCATGGGGAAACAAAGATTTAACTTTCCCTATCAGTTTGTTTCCAATTTATGTAAAATACTTCCAAAATTCTTACAAATCTGTGGTAATACAAATCCATAACTACAATAAAATTACATTACATCGTTGAACCATTTCGTTTTTCGCACGTAATAACTCTTACACGATTATAGGTAGCGTAAAAATAATGCCATATTTGTGCTTCAGGAAAAATGCTACCTCAAAACGATATATTACATGACCCTCTTCCTATTTGAAAATTTTAACCTGAATTCAAGATGGCGGACTTCAAGATGGTCGCCATGATAATGCTATACAAAATTAGGTTGGACTCTTCCTCTAGTTCTATTATCCAGAGTATCTTCCCACTCCCTTAAGCCATTTCTAAATTACAAGGGTTTATTACAGATTTTCCCCATATACTATGCATTGTAAACGAATTCAAAACTTTAGGTCGCTTGAGGCACAATTTAAAATTATTCAATCAATCTAATTTTTCTCCTGGCTTAATTGGGTCCCATATGGAACCATTTTAGGGGGTTCGTCCAAGGAAATTGCTAAATTTGTTTTTTCACATATAAATAAGGACCACCCTAATATATAAATATATATATATATATATATATATATATATATATATATATATATATATATATATATATATATATATATACAGAGTGTGTGTTTCAAAACAACACCGACAACGTTTGGGAGGTGATTCCTGACACCAAGATAAGACAAAAAGGATAGACCAACCTGGGTGCACAAATGCTTCCTTTCGGAGTTATAATCTGCCGAAAATATGAAAAAATGAATTTTAAAGGTCCATAGCTCCAAAACTATGGGACTTACCGTAGTCGGGACAAGACTTCACTTATGTGTCCTACCCAAATATCTAAGTTTCAGAATCCTGCGGTACTTCTACAATTTTTATAGAGGTAGTTATTGAGTAGGCTACTTCAAATTATACGCCCGTAGCCAAACTTCTTTATTTGAATATCTACTCACTATTTGAATTTTCCACCCTTGCCTTCGGATTATCTAGTAACATCATAGGCTACTTTCCTCTCTACGCAGTGAAGTAAACTATAGAGCAGAGCAAGCCACATAACCTTGTCGAAGCTGTGGTGACAGGGAGACAACGAATATCTCGTTGGTCTGGAAGGTGTACCACTCGTCCAATCTTATACCCTAGCAGAACGGTCAGCATGGTTGCAAGTTGGTAATTGCAAAAAGAAAATGTTGAATAGTAGGTTTGAACAGCGTAAGGTACATATTGGCCAACAAATGATGTGCTATCTTTTATCCAACACGTTTGTCCTCATATACACAATGACAATTTTAATTCTTTCATAGGTGCTATGTTGGCAAATGCTCGGCAAAGTCACCAACTACAACGTAGGACCAATGTTGGCAGTTGGCTGGCATACCGTTCCCCACCTGTGCTATTGAACAATCTTGCAAGTACACTACTCACAGCAACGATACACAATACCCTCGACAACGTACTATTTGTCACCTGACCCGACCCCTTTTTGGACCGTAGATCTGACACCTTCTCTCTGTTTTCTTTCTGTAAATGAACGGTCATGGTATTACGTCATCATAGGCGGAATCAGGGAGGCCAAAGGACTATTCGTCCCTCCAGGAGCTTGGTGAGAGAAATTTTCTCTACCTTTTCCCCACCCACCCTAGGAGTCCATCTTGGATTCGCCCCTGTATGTCATACACTATTCAGCTGGAAGAATGCTGTAGACAGGCGTCTTTATATGTTCCAAATAGTTCTATGAAAAACCAAGAAAATGTACAGAATTGATCTTTAACATTTTGAGCCTCGTTCCGTATCAGTCCTTGCAAAATTTGCGGACTGCAACGCAACGTAAATATGCATTAACAGTTATAGGTGGTGACGTTATGAAAAAATGCCGAGGGTACATGATTACTAAGTGCAAACTTTGAGTCGCTGACATCATATCATAAAAATCAGTATGTGATATCGATTATCAAAAACTAAAACAAAGGTTTCGCGCTACGTTAACGCAAATCGTTACAGAATGAGGTCCTTTGTAAGTATAGTTAGTCAAATCCATAAGACAGCTTTTCACATCTGGATATGGCTTGACAAGATTATGTTTAATCTGCAAACTGTTCTTAAAACTTAAGGACGTTTCATGACCTTCGCTCCAAAATACTGTATTTCTCTACCTTTATTTTTAAGGATCTATGGTTAGTTTTAACAAGTAAGATCAGAATGATTTATGTAGTTGTGATGGTAAGCAGTTGTCTTAATACTTTTGTCAGAATGTATCGGTACCAATAAATATTTCAGTACCGGTATTCCTTACGCGCAATTACTAGAGCCCGGAAGTTGAGGAAAAATCCTCTTTTTTACGAGTGCCCGAAAATGAGGCTTAACTAAATATATGTTCATTCTGGGTCATTATAGGCCAGAAAATGGTGGATTTTATTTGTTCTTTTTTGCCTTTTTCGGCGTTTTTTTATTGGTCTTTTTAAAAGCTTTTCATAGGTCTTAACGTCCTTTTTGCACTTCACCTATCGAAATAAATTTACTGGACACTAACTCGAATCACAACCACCTCTTAAACATATTTTCTTCAGCAGAGAAATTCAAAACGAGACATTCTTCAACGACTGGACTGGTAAGACCAGATCTCAGTGTTGCCAGACCAGCCAGTTGGAAAAGCAGGAGATTCGAAGACAAAAAACAGGAGAAATCAGTAGACACATACAGTGTTGGCGTTTGAATGTAAATCCGAGGGGAGGCAATAAAATTTGCCATTATTAAGGGGGCAGTAGTCAAAACAAGCAGTCCAGAATTCATTTCCAATGAACTACGTTGAGCAAATGAAAGGAAAAAGTCCGGATTTATATTAATATATATTATTTGATACACATATGTATCACCGTAAACCGTAGTGAAAGAGCAAAGTGGAGTGGGAAAATGTCTTTTCATGCACGTAGCGATAACGTAACTGTGTTGTGCAGTCACACGTGATCGTCACGTAAGACGATTTCTTGCTGACGATCGTGGAGAAACGATCTAAGCCACTCTTCCAACCCAAGTCCCAATCTAAACAACACTTACTTGTAAATCTTCCAGAAAGTCATAAAAACGCTAACCATAATGCATATAGAAGATGACATACAGTTGTATTCTTTGGATTCATATTATATACAGTAAAGCTCTATAACTATATGCTCTACAGTGCGTTGTGTATTATAACAGAGAAATTTCATCTTTTTATGTGAGGAAACATTGAAAATTCAATATTAATAATAATATATTTCTTCAACTTCTCGAAGTAAGGAAACAGCAGGAGATTGTTCACTTTTCATTTTCTTTCGCAGTAGATCAGTAGAACGTAGAAAAAGCAGGAGATCTCCTGCAAAATCAGTAGATCTGGCAACACTGCCAGATCTACAACAATCACAAGTCAGATAAGGAGGCGTAATAATTTCCTCGAGCAAGGGGATGAGGGTGGGGAAGTATTCTTATTTTAGTTTGTACTTTGTGGAAGAAGGAGAGTTCGTTAACCTACCAGAAGTTTGTATTTCTTGAGCATTATATTCATTAAATATTTAATTCTAATTAAATTGGGCCTTATTTTTACGTCCCTGTTTTCAGTTATTAGTTTTTTTTTTTTTTTTTTTAGATATCTTTAGGTCTTTTTGTAGATCCTTTTTAGGCAATTTTTTTAGGTTTTCAACTTCCGAGCCCTAGTAATTACAATTCAATATAAAATAAAAAGTATGACTTACCATTCTATTACTTCAATTACTAGGACTTAAAATTATTAAAGGCAGATTACCGCTATAAATTAGTTTCTGTAGAGTTATATTATTTGATTGTTATAAAAGGCATAGTAAATGCATCTTCAACTATGATTTCATTTGATTGTTGCTGTATTTTGTTTTAACTATCTTTCAAACTCTGAAATAATATTAACAATAATATTAACATTTATTGGGAAACAGTTGTGCAAAGTTGAGATCGATGGACCTTATCGAGCTGAACAACTTATGTGGCCCTTCGTCGTAGTCGCTAACGTTCTCACCTTCGCGAGCGGTCCCGATGGGGACTCGAAACCAAGGATGTTATAAAATAGAGGATCTGCCCATACGTATCTTCATCATGTGAACTCAATGAAGCAAAAAAAAAAAACGAGCATCGTCTGATGGGCTACTCTCGTTTCCGCCATGATTGTTGGCTCGAAACATTGGGATCTTAGTGGTGAGGGGTGGGCAGAGTGGGTGTGGCGAAGCTGTGACGTTTGGCTTCACGATTTTGTTGTATGGGCAGATCCTCTATTTTATAACATCCTTGCTCGAAACGGTGGAAAAGTTTTTTCAGGCCAGCCATCTTGAATGAGGTTTTCCTGTTTCACGCCACGCAAATGCCAGGATGGTACATAACATAATGTCCCAGTCCATTTCCTTCCTTCTCCAATCTTTTCTTCCTCCCCAATTCCGCGAGTAGTAAGATCGCCGAAGGATGCCCCCTCATACGTGATGGGCTAATAGTACTATAGATGCCGAAAGCCCACACATCTAATTTCTTATGAACAAAATCGTATATGTGAGTGTAAATCCTCAATTATAGTTTTCGACAAAATCCAGAAAATTGATTTAATATGGTGTAATACAAGAATGCTAATTATATAATAGAATATCTGCCTATGCAACAAAATCGTGAAACCATACGTCATAGTTTCGCCAAGCCCCCTCCGCCAAATTAGATTGCAATGTTTTGAGCCAACATTCATGGTGGAAATGAGAGCAGCCAACCAGATGTGCCGATCCCGCTTTTTTCCCATTCAATTCATAGCATGAAGATACATATTGGAATATCCTCTATTTTATAACATCCTTGGTGTAATGTAATTCCACTCGATTTTCGTGCCAACTTCGATTCTTTGCACTTTGAAATACTGAATCAGAAAATGAATGTTTTCAAAATTTCCCCCTACTATTTTGGATCTTTTCTTACGGGAACGGCCAATGTGGCTACCCGTATCAATACTGCCCTTTAGTAAACATCTTCCAGAACTCAATTGTTGCACCAGATTTGATTGATTTGACTCATTTCCCAATATCTTGAATTGCTGAATCTGAAAATGAATACTTAAAAATTTCTCCCTACACCTTTGTATCTCTTGCTAGACGATGGCCAATATAACCTGCCAAAATATCAATACTGCCCTTTAGTAAACATCTTTCGGAGTCCGTTTATGCGCCAAATTTTATTTTTTGGCTCATTTCCCACCAATTTGACATGCTGAATCCGAAAATGAATGTTGCCAAATTTTCCTGTAACGTAGACCTTGTGAATATGGTCAAATGTTCGCTGAGCGCTGGCCGTGTAATAACAATGAATGTGATCAGTGAGGAGTATACACAACTACTCGAAAACAGTGGCACTAGTTCAGGGACGCCTCCACGCAGCGGGTCCACCCGGACCGAACCTCCAACACTTCGTGCTTTGACATTCATTTGTACACTTTATTAATAAAACTATGCTAGTTTGGCAGAGAATGATTGGTAAGCCTAAAGATTTGATCTTACACCATCTGCACTCTTTGTTTTTAATTTAATTACATATACACTCTTTGAGAATGTAGATGGCAGTACTTAACAATCACTATCGTCTTTTCGGGTGAAGAATAACACTGATTTAATACTACATAGATGTAGTGTCTTGTGGCATTGGACCCTCTCCCAAACTCTGGACACCTCCCAACAAAAATATCTGTGTCCGCGCCTGCACCAGTTCTCCGTGAGACTGCAAGAAACATTTGAAAGATCAACAGAGTCATTTCCGATGCAGAATTTGTAAAATTGCATCGAGTGAATGACAATGAACAAATGCTATCCAAAAGTCTCTTAGGAAAAAGCTGTTTCAGAATTATATGAGAAACACTGAACGATTAGGAAGACATTTTGTTTTCTATCAAAACCAACTAGCCTTCTTCACAGATAAAGGCAAGCACCAAAGTGGAAATTTAGTGGAATGATTTCAGCGATTTCAGTAGCTCGATGAAGCTGTAAAGCCTTGTGAAATGGCTGACAGGAGAAACGGCAAGTAGAAAGTTAGTTGAGTGAGGTGCGAAGCAATGATCTGGAGAAACAGATTACTTTAGTTTGTCAATTTATTATTCAGAGCCATAGAAGTGAAAGGCAGATATCGTATGAGTGTACATACAACAGACAGCGATTGGAGGCCGTTGCGCAGACTCACCTTTCTATTGGTTTGTCTTTAGGCATTCACAAACAGGCGACAAGTAAGCCTTTAATTTAATTTTGTATTTCAATTGCGTGAAGAAATGTCGTACAGTGAAACGGTAGAATTGGAAAAGAGAATCGCCATAGCTGTTTTGAACAGAGCCAAAGAGAACAATGGTACATGTATGCCCGTATTTGTTAAATTTCATAAAATCATTTCTGTCACAATACACAAAATAGATTTTCACGGGTGCATACCAGATAAATATTTTTAGTTCTGAATCACAAAGTACAAAGTGGATAATGTGCATTTACCTCAATCGCTCATTCGACCTCTTTGAGGGCGGTTCGTTCTCGATCCCTGCCAAAGTACGAAAATTATACGATTCGATTCAACACTAAAATAATAGGAGCACTACATGATATCACAGAACCACAGCTATGGTTTTGCGTAGTATTATATGAGTCTTTCTGCCACAGCGAATACATCAGAATTGATGGGGATAGATTTTGATAAATCAATAATGATGATAGAGAAAGAAATAATCTATTATGCCAACATGATCTTCTATCAATTCGGTATTCTTACAGAACACATCCATGAATTCTTCCACGACCGTTACCGGGAATGATCCAGTTGCCTCAATTATCAGGACCGCACCTACTCAATATGACTTTCTGTGTAGTGCTATGCGCATGGCAGAAGCCATCAATCGATTAGTGCAGGGAAACAATGCCACAATAGTGTTAACTATGGATATGGATAATATACGAAAATGCACTCAAAATACAGCAGTCAGCTACTGACCACAAGTGGTTGTTTCGTGTGGAGGAGCTTCATACCTTTTTGCGGACACTGAGAAGGTGGAATAATTTTAAAACAGATGTGTCTCAAACTGCGGGTACTTTAGCATTCTTCTATGAATGTGCTACTGTCATTATATAAAGAAATATCTTCCCGTGTAGATGACCTTTGCAAAGAATCGAAAACTTGGTGTCCAGGAGAGATGGCCTGATTCCTGCTCAAGTACATGAAACAATTTCACACACTGTTGCGGTTCATTCGTGCCAGCTCTCAAGGAGACTGGCTTCTTCACTTAGTCCCCGTTAAAAAGAACAAATAAAATATTGATTTGCTCATGATTTATTCCATTATATCAGACTGATACCCATTTATTTATGTCTTTAGAGACAATTTCGTTTAGTAATAAATAATTACTATAATACAAGTAATTATGCAACATGACAACATTCCGACTAAGCTTTCAGAGCAAAATGTCACAGAAAATTTGACAACTCACTATCAAACGAAGTAGGTACTTTAAATTGGTGTGAAATGAGCCAATAAATCAAACTTGACACAAAAATTGAGCTACGGAAGATGTTTACTAAAGGGCAATATTGGTACGAATAGCCATATTGGCCGCAATCTTTGAGGGAGAATGCAAACTGGAAATAATTTAAATTAAATCCTGAAGCGAATATTCAAGGACTAGCTCAGGAGAATATTGCTCCCGGAAGTAGGAATGAAAAACGCAGTTTGATTGGTTGGCGTTATCCATTTCTTGCCACATTGCAATCAAATAGCAGAAATCAAACGATTGTGGTTGTCGGTCTTCGTGGCCGAGTGGGCTAGCTCTAAATACGTACTAGTAACGACAATCTTTTTTGCGTGAGTTCAAACCCAGCCCGAGGAAAGTTTTTTTTAACATTTTTTACATTTTATAACACTTTTTAAATTAAAATAATATGAAAATAACAGTCAAAAAAGGGATTTACTTACTTTTGTGCAGATAAGTAGTAGTAGTAGTAGGAACGGGTTAGAGGGCCCGCAGGGCTCGTTTTGTTCCCCTTGTACTCCATGATATAGGGCTCCTTTTGTTTCCCTTGTACTCCATGATATAAATTTTGTGACCAACTTAAAACAACTGGCTAGTATAGCGCGTAAAATAGGTGGATAGAGTAGCCCGCGAAAAAAACGTACTTCCGGGAGTATTACTCTCCCGAGCGGGTCGTAATATTTAGACACAAAGGGCACGGGAATGGGAAATGGCGGAAACTCCATAACGAGGAGCTGCATGATTTATACCATGTACTGTACATCGTTAGGATTATGAAGTCTAGGAGGTTTAGTTGGGCAGATCTTGTAGCCAGAACGGAAGAAAGTAGCCATGCTTTCAAAATTTTAACTAGAAACTTAATCAGAAAATGACAATTAGGAAGATCTAGGCACAGGTGGGAGGACAATATTAAAATAGTTTTCGTAAAAATGGGAGTACAAAGTAGATTCAGTTGGCTAAGAACATAATTCAATGGAGAACCTTTCGTGAATGCGGCATTGAATCTCCGGATTTCAGGGACTACATAGAATTAGATAGTTGATTATAGTTAGCAGTAACACTGTACACCTAGTGAGGAAGTTTGATTTGTGACAGTAAAAACAACATGAAAATTGAAGTTAAAAATGTTCCGTTCCCCTCCTTATCCACTTTAAACATTTTGCCTTAAATTAAGGTGGATCACCACCCGGAAGTCAGTACATATTTTAGCTCATTCCCTAAAGTACTGCGCAATGAAACGTTAAATATTATAAATATTGTACTATAAGATAGAGTTATGTATCAGCTACAACACAAGACACTAATTCATTTGATTGTGTCTTCTGATACCGAAAAATGTAACAAATAAAAGAAAATATTTGATTCGTTTTGCAATGAGCACACAAGATGGCACTTGCTGTTAGCTCTTACTAGAAGTGCTCAATTTTATGAAATGTTTATTTGTATGTGTAAAGTACTTTAAAGTAACGATCTTATTACAAAATAGATATAGTGTGTCACCGTTTTTCGTGTTATGTTTCACATATTATTTAAATACTAATTTACATTTAAGGAAATGTATTTTAGAAGAAAGTTGCACAGAACGCCATAATGCGTTGTTGCCAAATTTTTACGTTTAATTCCTGGATTCTAGCATTGCAGTTCGAGAAGCAAATTTAGCTGAGAATTTCGGTAAGAGTCGAAAACTAATTTTCCCAGTAAGTATCCAAGCAGAATCCCATGATTACCTCCTTTATTACCTGGCACCAGTAAACACTCGACACTACCTGCCAACGCCGCACTATTCAAGCAGCGTTTAGCATAGCACTGAGAACACCTAGTGATCCACCTTAAATTAAATATACTTAGATTTATCGAGTAGAAAGTCAGTTTCATTTTAGCATTGTATTCCACGGACAGACTAGTATTTTGCATTCTGGACATTACGCTAATTATCTAATCTGAGGAACGCTTGGGGTAGTCTGTAAAGAGAGAATGATATCCGTAATTATTTTTCCTTCTCCCATAAGAATATATGAGGAACTGATTTTTGATTGTCCATATCTTGGGATCAACTAGGTGTATTACCTCTATCAATTAACTCAATTTCTAAGTTTTCTCCCTCTGCATCTAGGCCACCCAGAAAATAGTTCTTGATGTTTTGTGTCTCCAGGAAGGACACACATGGACAGCGCAAATAGGTATAAATGAGTTTTAGGTAAACAAAATCCTTAGATTAAAAGTATGACTGTTAGATGGAAAATATTATTTTAAACTTATCTTTTTTGTTTCTTATCTTTTTCTTACATTAGGATTTTCTGACCTTCATTATACTGACTTTGCCTGTGTCTTTTATCAAAATATTTCTTTCGCTTTTCGTGCTCTTTAAGCAGATTGGTACACACTGTGCCTCTGATGATTTGAATTTGGATTTGAGGCGTAATTTTTTAGTTTGTAATCGGCAAGCGTCCTAGCTTGATATCTATGCATCAAGAAAAATAGGCTGTACTTAAGCCTATTTGTACAAAAGTATTAGTAACAAAAGTAAGATAAGGTACAGAAGGGAAGATATATATATATATATATATATATATATATATATATATATATATATATATATATATATATATATATATATATATATATATATATATATATATATATATTCATGAAAGCAGAAAAGAGAAAAATGAACATTCAACCCTGCTCAGAAGGTACATTGGCACGTGTCGAATCAGTTTGTTTGCTGTGTGATGTTTTGCCTTCAGACGAACTACTGGCGATCGACTAGATAAGAGTCAAGAAAGAAAAAAGAGAGATATGCTTATTTCATGGAGATATGTTTACTTCCTGACATTAACTGTTTGAAAACCAAAACTGTTCTGAATATCGAATTTCTAATTTTCATAATAAGAATAAAGGGAAATGTTAATCCTCATATATTGGAAGAAAATGAAAAAATATATTTCAAACATATAACAAAATAAAACATTCTACTTAACTACACCTTGGCCTTGTATGTTTCAAAATTGTTCAGAATGTTTTTCCTGATTCCAATAGAAAAATGATGGAATAAGAATTGTTAATTTCCATAGAAAAGAAAAAAATATAACTACACTTATTAAACAAAAAGAACAAGATAAAATATTTCAGTCTGCCTTGGCAATTCCAAATGCTTAGAACTTCTTTTTCTTTCCTTGTGCTCGTAAACACTTCATATCTTCAAACTAATATTAGTCTTGAACAAAACACTTTTCAATAAACATAAAAATCTTATAATTTTAAACCTAATAGCGTGTCCACGAACCATGATTATCTATCACATCATTGATTCAAGGAGGCATTGAATCAATTAAGTTACGAAGGAAGACAGCAATGGGAAAGGAAGGAAGTGGACTGGGACCTGTATGTTAGGTGTCATCCCGGCATTTGTCTGGTATGAATGAGGAAAAACCTCACTCAGAATGGCTGGACTGAAAAAGCTGTTACACCTTTTCGACCAAGTGTCCCCGTACACATAGTGAATGAAACATCTTATTTCTCAATACTTTCAATCAACAGTTTTGTTGGAGCGTTTTATATGAGATCTGATCCTTGATTATCTAATGGAAGATTAAAATGTCTGGGTCATTGTCCATCTGAAAATAAATTTTTTCGCTTGATGTGGGCAGCATAATAGTCAACTACAAAGTCTTTTTTTTATTCCTGTTACCTAAGGGTCTTCTTCCTGTTACCTAAGTTTTTTTTTTTTTTACTACTTCCTTCAAGACTAAGCACGATTCTTCCTTAACCTCCTAATCTCACTTATAAAGAATTTGTGATCCAAACTTGCCCCTTAACAAAGAGAAATAATGAAACTGTTGATTTAAACGATTGAAACAATATTGGTGAAAATTTCACGAGCAGCAATTACGCAATAGATGATCAGGATATTTAAAACACAACCTATACGATAGTAGAGATGCTACAACTATTTGATCTTTTAATTGAAATGTATGAGTAGCAAACGAAACGCTATAATACTGAAAACTGATACACATGCTATTTACTCATATGTGTTATTGTGTGCAGAAAGTAGTGTTGCTGAGGAAACGACACATCGTCCAATAGAAATAATTAAACCTTTTTGAAAACAAAATTGTATCTCCATTATACTTCACGAGACGAGAGAGACCCCCGTCGTGAACAACACTAGCAAAAACCACAAAGTTTACGTCGTTGTTGATTATGGTATGTATGCGTTTCGAATATAAATAACTCTCACAACTATACTGATGTAATCGCAATTCTCATTCTTGATATCTGAGCATTTGAGATTAAGAAATAAGCGCTTATACTTTGTTCTGAGAGATCATATGTTTAACCCTGTAGTTGTAAGAGGTTCTAAAGACAAAGATAGTTAAACAAAAATGCACTGTTTCTGGGTATAACTGGGTAATATTTACTGTTGTCTGGGTTTAACAAACGGTTCTGCGAACTGGAAATATTTTAACAACCGGTTCTAGCGAACCGGTGAATAGCATCACCGAACCGCGAGGAATTCCCTCGTAATAGAGTGCTCATCTTCGGCACGGGAGACTCGGGATCGATTTCTGGTGAGAGCTTATATGGTTCAGATTCCACGTTAAGATACAGACCCACGTCTTAAATTGCCTCGGCGCTGAACAGAATACTAAACTCCAAATCAATCCACCAACCAATCAATCGACGTCGGAATCGGGAGCACCTTTCCGTCATAATTAGAGTATAGTGGCTCAATGATAGAGCGCTAACTTTTGATTTCAAGGTCATAGGCTCGATTCCAGGCTATACTATGTAAGTTTGTGTTGAACAGCATTGTGTCCATTTGTTTCTAAGAGTTCTTTATTGTCTTCTACTTTATTTTTCAGTTCCTTTCATTAATAATTTCGTTCACTCATTATCTGTTTCCTTTAGCCTCCAGGACATAATTGTGCGATGTTAAAATTCCCATTTAATTTCATATTATTAAACCAATAATGCAGTTTTGAATTTCCGAAATCACTTTTCATTGTTCACTCCTCAATTACCTGTGAGTAGATCATGAGTATTTACGAGGGTCACTACGAAAGTTTTGAGATGTGAAATAACTTACATACTTAAAATCAATTTAACACTTACATTTTCTCAAAGTATTCACCATTAGAATGTACACACTTTTGCATTCTCGAAAACCACTTTTAGAAGCAGTGTTGCCAGTCTTTTTCTTCAAGTGTTGAAAGTTCATTCTCGTAAGCCACTACAGCTTCTTCAGGGCTACAAAATATCTTCCCACGCATGCGATCTTTGATCCTGGGGAACAGAAAAAAATCACACGGGGTCAAGTCAGGGCTATACGGCGGATGAGTCATAAGTTTGACCTCCTTAGATTTTAAAAACTGAATTGTGATGTTGGCCGTGTGTGCGGACGCGTTGTCATGATGAAGCAGGATCCCATGCAATCCAGTTCTTGGACGCCGTTCCCGAAGCTTCTGGAACACTTCTTTTTAGGCAAACAGTGGTGTACCACTGAGCAGTAACAGTCCTTTGTTCTTCAAGTGGAACAGTTGCAACATGGCCAGATTTGGAGAAGAAAGTTACAACCATCTTCTTCCCCACACTTCGCAGTCGCTTCACTTTCGTGGGTGGATTTTTGTCTGGAAAGATCCAAACTGTAGACTGGCGTTTATTTTCAGGGTCAAATTGATAGATCCAAGTCTCATCACCGGTAACAATGTCAGAGACGCGTCGAGAATTGCCTCCATCAAATCTTGCAAGCATTTCTTCACACCATTCCACACGCATGC
Organism: Thermobia domestica; assembly: GCF_964235325.1. NCBI lineage: Eukaryota > Metazoa > Arthropoda > Insecta > Zygentoma > Lepismatidae > Thermobia > Thermobia domestica. The sequence continues at coordinate 44,817,594 of NC_137460.1, forward strand.
GCTTCTGATATTTAGTCAAAGTGTGAGGCACCCAACGAGATGCAACCTTCCTGAGCCGAAGATGATCATGAAGAATTTTTGTTACTGCTGGCGATCCAATGTTCACTGTAGATTCAATGTCCTTGAAAGTTGTTCGAGGATTTTCTCGAATCATTTTTTCCACAGCGGCAATGTTTTCATCTGATACAGCTGTTGCCCTCTCTCTTCATCTTTAAGCGATGTCCGGCCTCTTCTGTAGTCACCAAACGACCGAAAAATTGTAGCATGGGAAGGAGCAGGGTCTCCAAATGCCCCCTGCAAACGGTCAAGGCTTTGTGTCTCGTTCAAACCACTTTTGAAATCGTAAAGGATCATTGCCCGACCTTTCGAGCTCCATTCTAGACAGCCGAATACTGCTCACATCAACAAATAAGGGAAGGCGATACGGCCACGCCAATAAGCGAGACGACTTGCTTCGCTTTTTCGCTCTGGATACCACTACCGAACGCAATTGTTGGAATTCAAATACCGTGCCACAACAATGCGTATCTCAAAACTTTTGTAGTGACCCTCGTAGATACCTAAATTAATTATAATAGGTAATCTGGCACTTGTAAACTACTATCCATGAATAATTTGTTTTCCTCGAAAACAAATTCAAGTATTTTTTTTTTCTGTCTACAAGCACTAAGCTTAGTATCGAAAAGAACATTGCTTTTCAGTAGACACTGGATTTGTTTGGGAGAGCTGCTTAGAGACCTCACGTGAAAGCAGCAAGTCTCTCGGATAAGTTAACTCACGTGAACAGGGTTGGGAATATTTTATCCTCTTGCCCGGCTGACTTATTTCTTTCGTGACTGTACAAATTCCATCCAACGAGATTTCTCCTTTTGTATTTAAAATTTGAAAAATTACCTTATTAAAAATTTAAAATTTTAAAGTTACCCTATTCACAGCTTCCACTAGTCCGATATTTCACTGGTTATGACTTAGGCAGTACTTTAGTTGAAAGTCATATATCTGTGAAATTTTCCGAATTCATTTTCGCTTTCTGCGCAGGATGCTGAGCTAAGTTGACGGTCTTAAAAGCGCCAAACCATAATATTATGTCTTTTATTAGAAAGTTGTTCGCTGTATCTGCAGTCATCTTGTCTACTACTTTTGTTATAATGTATCTAATAGCTAATATAGTCGCCACTAGAATATGTTTTACGTTTCTGTTTTCTAGTGGGAAGGAATTGCCAGTTTTCTCCAGTAAATCCTACAGGGCGATGTAATAACTTTGACTGTGGTTTCTGAAGCAATTTCTTCAGTTTCTGGTACTGCTCGCACGTCTTAATTTTGAAAGCTATAAAAGATTTCATATTAGGCTTATAGTACTTATTTAAAAGTGCTCGGTACGTCTTACTAAACCTATAATGTGATGCCGTTGGATCGTTGTTTGCTTATTTGAAATACTGGTTAGCCAATGTTTTCGGGATGCGTAACAAATTTGTTACACCTAATTGTGGTCGTTTTTATATTCTGTGGAATAAGTTGACCTTTAAACGAATAACGAGTGGAACGCAACGTAGATAATTTAGCTGGGTCTGGGTCCTTTCCTTCGAATACGAAAATGATGTCAAAGTAGGAGTCGTCCTTCTTTTGTTCTTCCACGAAATTCTCTAATGATGGGGTGTTAGTTAAGAGAAGAATTGAATCTTCGAATGCATTGGAATTAAAAAATGATAGTCCCGAGTCTCTTCTGTTTAAGAGTTCGTTCTTTTCCTTCTTTTTCTACGGCTTCTCTTTATACCAAGCGATTGATGATATCAAGGAGTCACAGACTTTCTACATGACAAATATCGAAATTGTAGTCTGCAAGAAAGATCTTGTATCATATACTATATTTACCAACTCTGTCTGGTTGCGTGTTCAAAATTGTGAGATTTTCCATCAATAAATAGTTTCAATTTTCTGTTGTCTTCATCCCGGCGAAATTAAAATACCGCTAATTTTACAGTAATTATGTGATATCTTCAAATATATAAAAGATAATCGAAATGTGGAACAAGAGTGCCCTAGACAATATCATTTTACATGAGATACCGTTATCATGACTCACTTATCTGCTTTCGATTTCGAGCCATTTTGAAAATCGGCATTTATTTTCGCGTTTCTAAATGGCTGCTAACGGAAAATCAGTAGGTGACTTGTGATAACGCTACCTCACGCAAAATAATATTGTCTAGGGCGCTCTTGTTCCATATTTCAATTATATTTTATCTATTTGAAGATATCACATAATTACTGTAAAATTAGCGGTATTTTAATTTCGCCGGGATGAAGACTCTTAAGTAAAAAGTAGCGAAATTTCCTTAGTAATACATATCAATGCATAAAGCTCTTGTTGCCACATTGATTATTTTCGTTTTGAGTGTTAGCCATGGGCTGCAGTAAGAAACAATCCTTTCGATACCAGTTTTCTGATTATAACATGTCAAAAGTCCTCCTATTTGATTGGAACAAGAGTCCGCATAAACTTTTATTTCTAGGTTGCTATCAAAAGATGTAGTGAGGGAACATTCAAAATATCTTCTTTTAGTTTCTCGAATAATTCATTGTGAGTGGAATTCCATTTGATTTTTTTGTTAAGAGTCTTCATCCCGGCGGAATTAAAATACCGCTAATTTTACAGTAATTATGTGATATCTTCAAATAGATAAAAGATGATCGAAATGTGGAACAAGAGTGCCCTAGACAATATTATTTTACATAAGAAACCGTTATCACAACTCACTTATCTGCTTTCGATTTCGAGCCATTTTGAATATCGGCATTTAATTTCGCGTTTCTAAACAGCTGAAAACGGAAAGGCACTAGGTGACTTGTGATAACGGTACCTCACGCAAAATAATATTGTCTAGGGCGCTCTTGTTCCATATTTTAATTATCTTTTATCTATTTGAAGATATCACATAATTACTGTAAAATTAGCGGTATTTTAATTTCGCAGGGATGAAGACTCTTAACTGTTGCTGAAAATGTTTAGTTTTAGTTGTGATATCTTACAATTACATTTAGGTACAATTTCAAATGAATAACATACATGTTTCTTTGTTAACTGTTTATTTATTATTCTGTATATAAAAAACAAAATCCTGCTATTCCTTCTGCTAAATGTAGGATTTACAGAACAACAGTGTCTTGCGAATGAGACTAGAAAAAATAATTCAACTGGTATTCTTATCTAAAGTCAAAGCTTCCTTACTTCTACTAAACAAATATTGACAGGTGTGCAGAAGACGATCTTTCTCGTATTAGTAGAAAATAACTAAACATAATTTTCAGCAGTCTGACAACGGTGAAATGTAGCCCTACAAATAAAGAAAAAAGGATAAAGTATCACAACAAAAATATTTGTAGCCTATTTTTATTTCATTAGAATTTTAATTAATTGCTAAAAAAATATGTGATGTAATAACAGGGATGTAGGCAGGGGGTAATAAAGAAGTTCGATTCGATACACAAGCATAGCAAACAAGTACATCGCACTACTACTATAGGTATTATTATTATTATTATTATTATTATTATTATTATTATTATTATTATTATTATTATTATTATTATTATTATTATTATTATTATTATTATTACTTGTACACCAGGAAAAACTTCGTGGAACCTCGAAAAAGAATAACGAAATATCTGATGTGTTGTTCCTATCAGCTTCTTTCACGATACTCATATTTGAAATATATGTATATTTCGTTCATTTATTGCAATTTTTTTTTCATTATTATATTTGGAAAGATAAAAGTAAGAACAAAATTATAAAGTTAAAATTGTACTGGAGTTGTAGAAATCTTTAGAATTAATAATTTAATAAAATTCATAAAACATAGAACAGCATGACAAGTTCAGCAAAGAATATAATTATACTTCTAATTTTATTGTCACCGGCCTAAGGCTCATTTTCTCTAAATTTAAAAGAAATATAGGGAAATAGACTTATTCTGAACGAACCCTCGTATAGTTCCAAATGTTCTAGAAACTCTTTTGTCATCGCTCTGGTATGTCTTCTCGTCTGTGTTGGTAAGCCAGGGTAAGATTTTGTGACCATATATGGACATACGTTGCAGAGACAGTGATTTCCTTTGTGAACGCTCTCAGTCCGGAAAAAACGGGAAAGTCGCAAAGACATCTTTCTTCTCGTCATCACTCAACGCTGATTCGATTATTTAAAATGTCCGCACTCCTTCAGCCAAAGAGTGCGAATTTGTTATTCTACGTCATCACCAGAGAGCTTCAGCCCGGAGAACATATACGCAATAGCTAACTGAACAAAGCGTTCAGTTGCTCTACGTCTCATCGACGAGGAACTCGTCGACGTTCGTTCGCGCTTAACGCGCCTTTCTGAAAGCAGCATTCAGGCTGCCTGTAATTATTGCACTACTAGACGATTGTGTGCACGTAAACGTTCTGCGTTAAGTTAAAAGTGATGAAGTTTTATATCTATATGTGAAAGTGACAGTTCGTATTTCCTCACATCAAATTTTACGTAAGCGTACTTGTCTGATAATACGGCGACAACGACCCCCTGGAACAGAACCCATATTTGTAATGCCAACTTGGAATTCTTATCGAGGAAGTAGCAGTTGACATTCAACATTGGGACTTCAACTTCAAAAACAGCTCATATACTCGAATACAGGACATCAAAGGAGCAACTTCAACAGGCTAGCCGAAGAAACACGTGAGTTACCTATCATTTTAAGCCACCACGTTATCTGTTATTTAAGCCACCACACCGCCGTGTTATTAATACTGAATTTGTTAATAGTAGATGTATTTGAAACATACATACATGTAATGCTTGTGCTTATATAGTGATATTACACTCGTTCTATCAAAAAGTCATTTGTCATTTGTCATATTATTATATGTGTAGCTTAACTGATATTACGTTGCTTACATTTTCATCTGCCATGCTCCCAGTCATCGTAAGTTGAAACTGTAGGCATGGGCGGTAATCGTATTCGTCGTAGCGTAACTGGGAATCACAACTAAGAAAAGGGGGAATATATGAGAAATAAAAGTTACTCCGAACCACGACGTAAATAACGATTACACCCGAAATGGCGACCGTGACAGGACATACTTCAATCTTCGAATAGAACTGCATTTAATTATTTCAGCGTTCATTTATTAAAATACGAAAATAGTAAATATTTGAATCACGTAGTCACAAGTAGTTAACTGGGTGCAGAATCATGCGTAGATTGTTTTAACTCGTGAAAAGAAAAGAGGAAGAAGAAAGAAAACAATAGGTAGTGTTTGAAAACAGAAAGTAAATATAATTATCACAGAAATATCATTAGCATAATTGGTTTCGTGCGAAATTAAAACATCTTGTTTGTTCGCGAGTTTTTTGTTCCGTCAACTTTTAGAGTACGTATAAACGAAAGCACTGAACAGCTGATCATAGCTACACACACACACACACACACACACTCATAGTCACATATGCACCTTAGAGAGTAATGAATGAATAACAATTTGTTTGTTTATGTTAACTGTCTATCGAAGCACTTTGCAAAATGAAATTTTAAAACAAAATAACAATTTCACACTTCCTCTCCTTGCATATTCTGCCAGAAAGAAAATAAAATACACATTTTTTTATTATTTTATCAAAAGCTCCCTTGTTCTGTCTTATGGTTTTTGTTTGTTTGTGACATTTTTAGGCTAATTCCGCTGTTTAATATATATTAATAGTACTCAGAACACTGTAATATCGTTTCTTAGTAAACTGATAACTGAATCACACTTTTAAAGACATGCTATAACCTTTGAACAGTGCCTGCCCCAGAGGGATTGTGTTGCCTGCCTCCGTTCTTTCCGAGCCTCACCAGCGCAAGTTCGATAATAATTTTACCCCTGTGGTAACACATATGTGTAAAAATGTGAAACTCTTGATTCAATTGAGATTTGCAGGCAATGGATGCTTTTAAAATTGGTAAATCGGCGTTACACATATATATAAGGCAACCACATTTACGTAAGTACAAGCTAACCTAACCGTATCTTACCGGATATGAATGCTATTAAGAGTATAATACAGGCAATATAGTAAAGTTTAAACCGGACTTGTTAATTTACCTAATTTAGTTTGACACAAAATATAATTGTTCCACCCTTTCGATCTACGCTAAGTGCGTAGTTTTTGAAAATTTACGTCTAATTACGAACATAGTTCTGCGCAAGAAAATTATTTATGTAGAGGGAGAACATAGAAACAGCGTTAAAAATGTGCCATGGTTACTAAGAAATTCAAATGCAAATCCACTTGTAGTGATTACTGGCCCAGGCTGGTGTATGCTTTTCGTACATGTCTTTCTTTCCACGCACACCAAACTTCACTGATCCGCCTGCTTCCAACGGATGCATCCTTTCTTGCACTCGAGCTTCAAGCTGTCCTGAATCATCATAGATGAAGTGTTACGTACATAAAGTGACCACCCAGTGTAAGTTGGTACGTGTTTTCCTTGTGAGTTTTAATACATGTGTGTGCTGGCATGTTACAAATCTGTATACCGTTCGTGGCAGACTCAAAGAAAATAATTCAGATAATATTAAGACATTAGATAGGATAGTTACAGAATTATACTGTTTAAATAATTTCTGGTGACGCCTTTCAAATTTTGCCAGTGCCAAGCAGGGAATGGACAGCCGCTAACAAACTTGCTGTTTTGCTCAAAAAGCTCAAAAAATACTTGCTGTTTTGCACTATATATTTGCTAAGTATCATTGTAAAACGGTAGTACAGAAATAATTTTAAGCTTTTTTCCAGTTGGGCATCCCAGATGCAGCTATCTATACGAAAGATACTTTTAAAAGTACTAGTTACCCTAGCTATATATGCGTATTTGCCAAGTATCATAGAAACGGTTAGGTATGAATATAAAAAATATTTTCATACCATATTGTAACATTTAAAAAAATCAAAGAATAAACATAACTAAGAAGAACTTTAGGAATGATTTTTTTAAAAATCGAGTGTTCGGTTTTTTTTGTTTTTTTTTTCGGAATAAGCACATCATGCTGAGCTAAGTGATAGTTTGGATTTGGCTACACTATTACGTAGTTCTTCATATACAAGGCCTATAAGAAAATTTTTGCCTGAAATATATTGGATCTTTTCATCCAAAAAGAATTTAGAAAGCTTCTTTTCGTACCCTATCTTAAGTTCATGGTTTGTACGTCTTTATAATGAATCAGGCTTTTGAATGACACCATTTGGTTGTGTCTCAATGCATAAATATGAGAAAAATTCTCGAAAATTTCCTGAAAGTTTCCAGAAGAAACTTTTTTTTTTTTAATTTAGGACCCACACCGGGATCCCAGCTTCAGGCATGTGCATGAAGGATATTTCAAACGTATGAATCTTGAAGGGTATGAAACTTGGTTAGTGAGTACTAGTACAAAATGTTTTTCGAACCAAGGACAACAATTTGTGTAGCTAATATGACTTCGGGAGCATGGGCGCCCGAAGGAGAGGGCAGGATGGGGCTCGGGCCCCCCTGTGGCTCACAGAAATGTATACGCAATATAGCAATCCACGTATATTAAATACCAGAAATACCAGACGAAATATAGTAACCATGGAGATGAGTCCCTCTCTAGAAAATTTTCCTCAGGCGCCCCTGTTCGGGAGGGAGAGAGGTTAATTGAGAGAAACACGAGATTGTGTTTTCGTGTATAAACGGTAACTTTATATACCGTTATAATAAATTTTCCATTTATTAAAATGAATGGTGGGAATAGGACCTACAATACCATTAAATACTTCCTTAATATCCTCAACCATGATCTATTAATTTTGAAAGGTAAATTATTTAAAATATAAAATCAGCGAGCTACTTACCTTATATGTAATATTTGGTTCTGGTCTTAACTGTTTCTTTAATATAAGAGAAACAAAGTTCTGCTATTCCTTCTGCCAAATGTAGGATTTACAGAGTGGTTTGCAAATGAAGCTATCAAACTAACACAATTTATGGTCTTATCTTCGGCCAAATTCTTTACTTCTACTAATTAAAAATCGACAGGCATGCGGACGAGGATTTCTCTCCTAAGTATTAGTAACTATAGACTAACCATAATTTTCAGCAGTCGACTGATGGTGAAATGTAGCCCTATAAATAATAAATAAAAAAGAAAGGTAAATGTAACAGGAAAAATGTTAGTGTCCAATTTTTATTTCATAAGAATAATTTGCTAAAAAAGTTGTGGTATAATAAATAACTGCCTACACTCAGAGTACTCTTAACATTGGTTCTTCCCGCCAATGTTTTCTGCTGCTTACCGTAGCCAACAAACGGAGATATCATGTAATATATTGGAATATCTACGTTGATGCAGAAAATGTTATTTCCGTTTTCGAGTTAAGAAACCTGGTTACAAAGTTAATCTCGGCGGCTTATATACCGGTATGAAATGAAATGAAATCTTTTAGTTTAACGTCTCACAAATATATCTTAAGACTAAGAGAGTTGAGTTGATTTTGAGTTTAACTTTCTTTTCAGCAGGGAGGCTATATGAGACAGGACCTACTGATTAACGTGGAATCCGAACGATATGAGGTGTCGCTGGGAATCGAACCCGGGTCTCCCACGCCAAAGGCGTGTACGCTAACCGCTTAGCCACAAAAGAGCTCCGATTAAGGCTAAAACAGACGGATGATTAAGGTAAGTGAATGATAATGTGGGAGGAAACGTGAGGACTCCGAGAAAACCCACGGACATGATGTTGCCCACCACAAACTTACTTGGAAAAGAATCTAACCAAGGACCCCAAGCACCAGAGGTAAGCTCTCTTCCACTGAGCCACCGTGGTCCCGTACTGTTTATATAAATAAGATATTTGTAATTTTACATTTGTTACTTTAAACTTGAGATTTACATTATTAGATGTACTGCATAAGACGAAATAGCAGTGTTACGTGTACACCATGTAAAGGATAGGTTTCTATGGCGTGATATTTTCTCATTTAGTATTAAAACCGGAAGTGATAGTATAGTTATTCCACTTCCGCTCTTAGAAGGTATATTATAATGGAAATTGAATATATTCTTGGAACGCTTAATTGATTGCAAAAAACCATTTCATGCTATATGTTACCGTTTTCACTCCATAACGATCAACGTTAAAATTGAAAGTGGTCAATTTCTGCCACTTCCATAAATTTTGTCAGAAGATATATATATACGATTACAAAACTATTTTCGTAGAAATACTATACAGAAAATATAATATGTTGTTCGTTACTTAAATATCAAACACAGTGGACTTACAGTGTTAGTGAAAAGATCAAATATAGTGGATTTAAACTTTACGAACCACTCCAGTTTGTGAACATATCGATTGGAAGATTTGTTAATTCCGCTTGAGACCTTTAATTCCATACGTCCAGTAGTGCTTTTACGCGTTTACTGTAAACAGTATCTTTCAAAGTTTTGTTTCGAAAAAGAAATTTTGTTTCTTTTTTTTTACTTTTTATGCTTTTTAGCTCTTATACTGTTTTCCTTAATTTAGTATTCCCTATGAGTATTTGTCTCTTGAAAGGATAATGTTATTTTAATTCTATATTTTTCATCACAAAAGAAAATTATAAACTTCAAAATGTGATTTTAAAAAGTACATATAGTACCTTGTTTGTGTGTCTAGAGCGAATTAATTGTTTGCATTATACATTAATTTCATTGGGCAAAACAAATCCAGCCAAAGAATTAAAAAGAAAAGAATTGCAGAAAGAAGTAAGTTCGTGATCCGAGGGTTCGCTGTATTCCGCGTAAAAATTTTGCACATACCAAAAAATAAAGACTACTACAAATTCTTAATTTAGGCCCCTATATCTACTACCAATAGATAGTTATGATCCTCATGCAAGAAAATATGCACGCCAAAATGTTCAGTATGTACAGCTGTATCTATCTGACACACAGGATATTCGAGTAGCTAAGATGCCATTGTTGGTATTATTATTCTTACCATAAAGGTTTTGCTAGTTACTGACCAATAATAAAGTTATTAATCTTAATATTCGAATATCTTGCGTTCACTATGCGTTCTGGGGTGTTACTAATCTCACAGGATATACAGAGTGTTTCAAAACAACACCGACAACGTTTGGAAGGTGATTCCTGACACCAAGATAAAATCAAAGATATAGATCAACCTGGGTGCTCAAATGCTTCCTTTCGGAGTTACAGGCTGCCGAAAACATGAAAAAATGAGATTTAAATGCCCATTGTTGTAAAACTATGGAACCTACCGTAGTCGGATCAAGACTTTACTTAGGAACTTCTATGTGCCCTATTCAAATATCCAAGTTTCAGAATCCTGTGGTACTTTTGCAACAATTTTTATGGAGGGAGTTTGGCTACTGACATTTGATTTGAAGTACTCAGCAACTACCACTTTAAAAATAGGCTTCAAAGGTACCCGATTTGCGACCGTAGAAGAGATCAAAACTAACACGATGGCTGAACTTCGGAAGATACCTAAGGAGGACTTTTGTCGGTGTTTCCAGCAGTGTTAGGAGCAGAGGAGAAAGTTTTGTGTTCGAAGGTGCCTACTTTGAAGTCGGTTAAGTAAATGCATATTTATTTTGGAGTATGTTTACTACAAGGGGTCCAGAAGCACGTCAAAAACACAAGATTTACAGGAGAAATGAATGATGCAAGTACTTAGACGTAACATAATGTAACCAAATCTAACCTAACCTAACATAAACTAACCTAAGCTAACCTGAACTAAGCTAAACTAACCTAATATTAGTAGAAATAAGCGAGATTCTATCATTCTTTTTTGGAAAATTATGCGTGACCCCTACACTAATATAACATAAACTAAAGTAACCTAACCTACCCAAAACTAACCTAAACTAACCGAATATGAACAGAAATGACCAAAATTGTAACATTTTTTTGAGAAAAGAGCTGGACCCCTTCTGCTAAACATAGGCCTTTATTTTGTGGTAGTAATAAAGAGCCATAACAAAATTCCAGAAACATTTTGATTGCTCCTCGTATATTCTGGATATATTCTGGATATATTCATGCATAACTTCAACAAATGTGTATTGATTTTGATTACTCATTTTTTGTTTGAAAGTTTACCTTTCCCGGTGGTCTCATATACAGTAAATTTATTTTGAACCTTATGGTAATATTTCGAGCTAGGCAGTGAAACACTTCAACGGATGATGGGTTAATTACATCAAAGTAGCATGCGTACACACAACCCAAGGGCGCCGATTTCTCTATAAGGGCCCACTCAGACGCAGAAGTTATATATATGAGGATGTTAAGACAAATTGTATTCAAATTATACCAAATATTGTATATTCATAAATACATTAGGGGCCCACATAAACTTGGGGGGGGGGCGGCCTCCCCAGGATCGGCGCCCTTGACACAACCATACGTTCTTTAGTATGAATATGGTATCGTAATAGCATACGTATTGCAATGTTTTGGAACACTCATACTGCATTATACTCTCTCCGTCGTTTGTAACATTTTAAACAAATGAATCATATGTGTGAAGTCGGTTAAGATTTATTTTCTAAAAAAATTCTAATATTGATTCGTTCAGGGATAAGCTGACAGATTGGTAATAAAAATAAGACATATACAAGGCTATATAAAATATAGAAGTTATGATACAGATTAACAGTAAATTTACCTGACTTTCACGCTCATTTTTACAGCTCTCACAAACTTTGTATTGCATAGGTAGATTAACACTGCGGTTTGTAACCTTCTTTTTCCAAACATCGAGATCAGCCTTACAAAGTAAACAAGATGTATTATATTTTAGAAAGTAAACAAACAATATAATAGTAATAACAAAATAATTTTGACTTAGAGTTGTTAGGAATACAGGTCCTATCCAGGTGATCCAGGGAGGAGGCAACTCCCTAAATTTTTACTAGACCCTCCGAAAGTTTTCATGGTACACTTGCAAATGAACTAAATATGGTGATGAATATAATATGGTTGGATCGGGGCCCCATAACTTTTACCGGCCCCTCTACATTTTTGTGTTGGATACATTTCTGTAGCAATACCTTATTGTTTCATTCATAAGTGAAAGAAGATGCTATTTGTTTGAAATATAATTGTTAAATCTGTTTAAAATGCGACAGCTCAAGCAGTTATGACTTATTGATAACGTCTAGTAATGGGCAAATCGATTCGTTTCGGAGAATCGATTCATTTACTTTGATTCACTAAAATGATTTGATCATTTAATTCGTTCATATGAATTGGTCGTCTTGCGCATTCCTTTTGCGCAAGTTAATTAGTTGGGAATGATTCGCTCATTGAATCAGTTAGGTTTCCGCGCATCTCTTTTGCGCAAATGAGTTATTCGATCATATGAATTGAGTGGGAATTATTCGAACATATGAATCGCTTGGGCTAGTGCACTTCTTTTCTGCGCAGCTTCATAAAGTCCTTGAGGAAGTTTGTGATTCTCAATTCATTTCGATTACGGCAAGCAATTCATGAAAAGTACAAATGATTCATTAGAAGAATCGATTCATTTGTGAAGAGAATCATAATTAATTTGATTCACGCCATGATTCGTTCATAATGATCGAACCGTTCATGATCGACACAACACTATGCGGTACAAAATACAGTGGATTTTACGTGTGTGAACGACATGACGTAGCTCAATTCTCACCTAACTTTTGTACTGTCTATTTCCAGTTTTTCATGATTTTGTACATATTAAAATTGAAATTAACTGATGGTTGCGTAGAGATTTTCATAACTTTGAAAATGCGAGCAGGTGGCGAGAAAAGCAATGGCATGGGTGATTAAAAAATAAATATTGTTTTGTCCCTGGTGGGAAGATAAAACCTTCGCAAATCAGAATAATTGATAAATTAATTATAGTTAATTAGAAAAGAAATGTACCGTATATCCAGTAAGTACCCTTTGTAAACTAGAGCAAACAGAGTAAGGGATCAAACATAGCCGAAGATCCCTGCAGAGAGAAAAATCTCTATAAACGTTCACATGGTTAAGCAATTGATTCTTTATATTCCCTGTAACATACAGGGTATCTCAAAAGTCCCCTGACATAGGGTAACTGCTGTTATTATCAGAGCTACAACAAAATGTAAGAGGGGAAAACAGTCTCCAAATGTGATGTTTTCAATCTAAAGTGAAGGATTTTTTTTTTTTAATCGAACGGGCCGTTTGGGCTCTACACTCTTTATGCGCCCAATGTTAAATGAAATTGAAACGTTTCCATTTACCTGGATCTACAATATAAATGAATGAAATTATTGTCTGTTATGCTAACGTGTCGATGGCTATCCCTAATTTAAACATGCCCTCATTCACCATACTCTTACAAAGTTACTCCACCTCCTGTCCTGTCCTCCCGCCAGCCCCAGGTAAATGGCAACGTTACAACGTTAAAAAATCCTTCACTTTAGATTGAAAACATTATATTTGGAGACGGTTTCCTCTCTTATATTTTATTGTAACTCTGATAATAACAAAGTTACCCTATGTCAGGGGACTTTTGAGACACTCTGTATATATTAAATTGCATTGCATTTGCAGAAGCTGAGACTATGGAAATGGTCAAAGACAAGTATCCGCCAGGTACTATTAGAGCAATGAACATGACATTCACAGAGTAACTTCGAAATGTAATGAGGCATGCCTAAACTCTTGTTTTGCTTCCGTTCGAGACTATATTACAAGTTATAAAGGTAACCAAGAAAGTTCTGTCGCTTTTTGTGGAGGTCTATGTTCAATTGAACTTCACACCGGGGTTGAATGCGAATGGAGATAAGGCGAAGGTCAGTTGTTGGTGTTGGTATATCCAACACACTGCCTGGTTCTGGCAGTTCAATTGCACCATGAACTTGCGTAAGTACAGTGTGAACATGAGACCACCACAGAGCGTTATAAGGGCGTGTATGCTGTACGAGTTCAAACGGCTCGCGGTATCGTGCATCCGGTACTGCTACTAGCTGGTTAGAACATCAATACAACTGTGTACTGTCAGCAGTTGAACCGTGTTCAAGAAAACTCAAAACTATGAAGCCAGCACTTCTAAATTGCAAAGAGGTCCTCCTGTTACAGGACAACGCTAAGCCCCACGTGGGTAGGATGACGCGGGACACCATTCTACGTCTTGCATAGGAAACAATATTGCATCCGCCATACTCCCCGAACATTGCACCATCCGATTATCACCTGTTCCATTCCTTGGACAATCAGCTTAGAGGACGCCAGTTCAAATCCTTGGGTGAGGTGCAAAATGCACTTGATACCTCCTTTGCCCGCCGGAGCTCTGAGAGTGCGCCCCGGAGGAGACCAAAATAGTATGTCTATAATATAATAATAAATAGAATAGTATCAGCAGTGCCCCCCGGAATATTGTTTCTGAAAGAAACACTGCTTTCAAACCTCACGTCACCAGAGATCTACAAAGTAAAACAAGACATATCACGAAGCTTATCACAACAAAAGTGAGAATGCGAAGATGTGTAGAGATGAGTATGTCCGTAAAGCGATAGGACTTGTAATTCAAAGTCAAATTCATACAAATGATATGTCTTGTTTTAATTCGTTTGGGTAAAGTCAACCATAAATTAGCATAATCAAAAACATGAACCGGAGGATTGGAAACGAAATATCAACTAAATTCCCTACTAAGCTTGCAAGAGAACTCCCTATGTCTTGATTTACTTTGTAGGTTTGTGGTGAAGTTTTGAAAGATCATGGACCAGGCATGTTTAGTGAGTTAGGTATCAGGTGACTGTGCCAGCCAATGAAGCAGTGAAATATCATGTTTACCCAGGCAGGGTAGGACATTGCATGTCACATGTTCTCGCACGTTTTATGTTTGAAACTAACTCCACCAGGACTTGCAGTAAAGAAACTAAAACCGGGTCCAATACCTGATGTTCGGGAATGTATTTAAATTCAATCAAGTACTCTATCAGATTGATTATATTTTTAAAAATATTAATTATTAACAGCTTGAAGCTGAACAACTTTAAAATGAATTGTGTTCACCATTTACTCTGTGAACTGAAGCTGTGTTGGAATGTCTTCCTCAAACCTACCTTTCAGTTGCGATTCTACAACAACTATTTACATATACTTTTACTGGTGGCTAAACGAAGTTTATCACAATAGAAGTGAGAATGCGAAGATATGTAGAGATGAGTATGCCCGTTACCCGATAAGACTTGTAATTCAAAGTTAAATTCATACGAATGATGTCTTGTTTTGGTAAAGTCAACCATAAATTAGCATAATTAAAAACATAAAACGGAGGATTGGAAACGAAATAATATCAACTAAATTCCCTACTAAGCTTGCAAGAGAACTCGCTAAGTTAATGATCATTTAAAACCCAAATTTTACGTAAATAAGATAATTATATTTTAGTAATACAAAACAGATAAATTGTCAATTTAAAAGGTTTTTAATGTATACCTGGGTAATACGAAAGAATATCTTACTAAAACTTAACAGTTATTAATATTCTTGTGTAATTTTTAAAAGTTGTCAATAAGCTTTTCACTTATATGTCTCAGGTCCAGGAGCTACATTCTCTCTAAATATGGCCTATCTTTGAACAACTTGAACAGTAGTCAGCAGCTGAAGAAAGATATTCTACTTACACGTATAAATAAAATAATAATATAATGCACTCTCAGGTTAATCGAAAAAGTTAAATACCTGTCTTTTCCTGCATAAACGCATTAAACTGCGCAATTGGTTCCTGTACTTTGTCTTGATCAGTCGCAAATGAGTTCTTTTATCAGCAAGTATCTTATCCAGATCCACAACTCTCTTTGCTAGCTGAGGAACTGTCCTATATGTGAAAAGAAACCTTACTATATCATGCTGAAATATTGGTCATTATAGTAATATACATTTATTATTTGTTCGAAATTTGCAGTCAATATCGAACAATTCGATCATTAATATTTATCTAAGATTTAAATCATTATATTATACTCGGTCATACAGAGTCCATAAAAATATTATAAACACAATTGGTGGTACTTGCGTATTGTCTCACTATCAATACAGTAAGTAGTATGATACTTCCTAAACAAATGTCGGTACTCTCATGACTGTAACATGTGACCTATGGCGTATGATAGTGAAACAAAATGGCCGGTGCACGCTTGACATTTGAGAAACGGAAGTTCATAGGTACTTCAAAATGGTACTTTAACCCCTTACCGTTTTCGTCCCTTCCCGAAAATGTGCCAAAAACCTAAGTTAGTTCAGGATTCACTCATATATCAAAAAATAATGAAAATTAGTGCAGCGGTCTAGGAGGGATTAGCCGTCATGTGACCTTCATTGCCGAAATTGTGCTAAAAACCAAACTTAGGCCAGGATCCATTTATATGGCAATAACCATCAAAATCGGTGCAGCGATCTAGGACGGGTTAGCCGTGATGTCACCCTCAATGCCGAAAAATATGCTAAAATCCCAACTTAGGCCAGGATTCAGCCACATGCCAAAAAGTCATCAAAATCGATGCAGCGGTCTAGGGGAACTTAAATGTTAAGCATCCTAACATTCAGATTTATTTATATAGGTAAAAAATCAATTGTGATTCCATTGCTCTGACAACAGTAAAATCTTCATAGCTAGGGATGCGCACGAGACGAGTCGAGACAGAATTTTCCTGACAACATTCGAGTCGAGACACAGCTCTTCCAATAGAGAAGAATACATTTTTCGAGTCGAGACATCACTTTTACAGCACATTTTCGAGACGAGACAGCCTCAAATCTTGTCTCGTGCGCATCCCTATTCATAGCATAAGATCTCGAACACTGGTTTAGTAAGAAAATAGTGTTTTCTTGAGCTGATTCAATATCATCCTGTTTCTCGTATTTCGATCATTTCACATCTCAGCATAAACTCTCTCATAAGAGTGAGGTGCGTCTTACCCTTAATTCATGGGAAGAATCTGATCTATTTTTGATGTGGGATTCGTAGATTTACGATAGGTTTTCAAGAAAGAAAATTTCTTTGACTATAATTTGCGACACTTGGCATGACCCATTTCCCGTGTAAGAAACAAGATCTGTTTACTAAAAGTACTGCTGTCAAATTATTTTACAATTTGTGACAATACAACATAACGTAATCATTGTTTTAAATGATTTTCACTTGTATATCACGTAAACTTTCAAACTTCACCACACGACTTCTTCAGATTCATTTGATTGGTTCTCTCTCACCGACACGTTAACATGAGTCTATCTGATTAGCACGTGCACACATGACATGGACAATTGGAAGAGTTGGGTCAAGGTAAATTTCGTAAACTTTAAGCAGGTTATTGTTGTTTATACATTATATAATATAAGCATTTGAAAATGTGGTATTACTTTTGACTATTAATTAATAATGCAAATCAGACTTACGGAGGGTTATGAATATCGCCGAGATTTAGGGGCGGCAATTCCTCATCATTCTGAATTGCATTCGCTGCAGCAAGTTCATTCTCATTGTCGGACATTTTTGGCTGAAAAATAAAACAATCTACATAATCTATTATTATTATTATTATTATTATTATTATTATTAGTAGTAGTAGTAGTAGTAGTAGTAGTATAAAAATATGTAATTTACTAGCGAATAGTGTGTTCGTACCATACAAATGGATGAAAACTAGTACTGTGTAAGATTTTGGTCAAAATTGAGAACAGTTCATAAGTAGCAATTACACATCACTAACTTTCTGTGGCAAAGAAATCTAAGCAGAATATTGTTTCTTTCCCACGACTCTACGAGAGCAATTCGAAAAAAAAAAAAAAAAAACTCTCCGTCTATACAAGAAATGGCTAGTGAGAGCGACGTGAGTTTTGTGGCACTGTGTGCAGTAGTTCAGTAGACAGTGGACAATAGAAGGAGAAAGTTGTGTTGCAGTTCACTCGTTTGACATAACAAGTGAAAATAAACGCTCCAACAGAAAAACCTCCAAATGTCAAGTGTGTGAGGTAGTACGATTTCTGACAAGTAAACCTTACGTTTGGGTGAATCGAGTTGCTGACTGAGACCCATATGAGAAAGTAGTACTAAATGTGGTCAGTATTTCAGTGAAGTTATAGGTGCGAAGCTCCACGGGTTTAGGAGATACTGCTGCCAGAACATCACATAGAAGTACAGAATAGTCTTCATACAGTTGGAGGTAAAAGCTCTGTAAGATCTCTTGTAATGACAAAAGGTGAATAACAAATATATGGGTACATATTAGGACTAAGGGGAAGTCATATAGTAAGGGTATACCTGACGGCGGCCACCTTGAAATCCGCCATTTTGAATTAAGGTTAAGTTTTTAAAATAGGAATAGGGTCATGTGATACATGAGTTAAGGCGCAAATTTAATCAGAAGAACAATGCTGACGTTACTTTTGATTTACGCGCAATTGGCAAGAAGTTAAGGGAAATTAAATATTGTTGCCTTGTAAATTTTGTGTTAATGATAATAATTAAATAAAAAGCAGGTGGATAAATATTAGGTCTATGGTAAGAGTTGCCTTGATGGCGGCCATGTTCAAATCCGCCATTTTGAATCAGACAAAAGTTTTAAACAAAACGCATAACATTGACACCTTATTAATAGCAATTTTTACCATAAATCCAACGGTATAACCATTTTTGCTTTATCATTAACCAGCATTTGTTATCGCATAAACAAGTTGCTAATTTAAGGAAAAATGACCAAAGTGGAATTGAGTCATAACTGAACTTGGGTCTTTCTTCCAGAAAAGTCCTCAATTAGTACAATCAATGTGTAGTTCAGAAAAGAGTGCATGACTTGCACAAATGCTCTGCTCACAGTGAGCACACCTGACAAAGGCAATCGAGTTACACTTGACACATTTGTCGTTAACAATTCCGTCAAAGCAGTAGTCGTAAGGAGCGATCCAACGTCCAGGTTCTTCATTCAAATATCCAGCCTGATTGAAAGCGAATCGAATCCTATTGCGAAAACGAGGAGCATTGAACTGGTAAATTGTAAACGACTGAAATTATATGAACCTATCACGATACCATATATTCACGTCACTTTCTGTTACTGCTGTATCAGCCCGGAGACTATTGCATTACTCTATTCCCATTTAATTTTGTGCTGGTTAATGATAAAGCAAAAATGGTTATATCGTTGGATTTATGGTAAAATTTGCTATTAATAAGGTGTCAATGTTATGCGTTTTGTTTAAAACTTTTGTCTGATTCAAAATGGCGGATTTGAACATGGCCGCCATCAAGGCAACTCTTACCATAGACCTAATATTTATCCACCTGCTTTTTATTTAATTATTATCATTAACACAAAATTTACAAGGCAACAATATTTAATTTCCCTTAACTTCTTGCCAATTGCGCGTAAATCAAAAGTAACGTCAGCATTGTTCTTCTGATTAAATTTGCGCCTTAACTCATGTATCACATGACCCTATTCCTATTTTAAAAACTTAACCTTAATTCAAAATGGCGGATTTCAAGGTGGCCGCCGTCAGGTATACCCTTACTATATGACTTCCCCTTAGTCCTAATATGTACCCATATATTTGTTATTCACCTTTTGTCATTACAAGAGATCTTACAGAGCTTTTACCTCCAACTGTATGAAGACTATTCTGTACTTCTATGTGATGTTCTGGCAGCAGTATCTCCTAAACCCGTGGAGCTTCGCACCTATAACTTCACTGAAATACTGACCACATTTAGTACTACTTTCTCATATGGGTCTCAGTCAGCAACTCGATTCACCCAAACGTAAGGTTTACTTGTGAGTGCGAGAAAAACTTTCGGCAGCCGCGATTCATCGCGAACTGTGTGGTGTTTACGGATCAGAACGTGATGAGTAAATTGTTTACAATTGTGCTTTTCTCAGGTACATTATGAGATCATCCAACTTTAAACGCGTGATTCTCGGAAATAAAATATTTACACTTGTATCATTATGGTTTTCAGCCGAAGTCGTATCAATGCACTTCAATGGATGGCCCATCAAACAATAGAAAAACAATAATCTGTTATACTTAAATACTCTACAACGTATTCGTCTCTCCAGCGACCACAGCGCAATTAACTTTCCGCATTGTTCTTCAAATATTTAAAGCTCTGAGACATGTCATTCGTAAGTGTTCTCTGGAGCAAGTAGTAACAGATTCCTGGGTGAGCGAAGTCCTGCCTCCTTTCACTTTTAGAAAAAAAAAATAGTAGTCATCATGTAAAACAGCTGTACATGATGGTTGTTTCTTCACTGCCACAACGCTGGGAAAGACTATAAAATCATGCCTTTTAAGTGCTCTGAGATATAAAGAGCATAACGACTAAGGCATATACCAGGCTATTTCCAAAAGTTTTTGGTCTGTCACAGAAATATTGCGCTACTGGTTAGTAAGCCGTTCATGGCATATGGTGTCATCTATTGAAGAAATAATGTATCAGTTTCAAATGTCTAGCTGCGTCAGTGGAAGTCATTTGAATCAGTCTCTGTGCGTTGATCTCACATAATGCATGAGAAAGCTCCAGTTTACGCGGCTGTTGTCCTCAACGTTTTAGCGCTGACGTTGAACCTCCTCAAAGACACAGTTTTTTTTTCTGTAGCCTTAAACATAACATACGTAGATTTGATTTTGAGTTTAGTGTACCTTTCAGCAATGAGGATATATGAGACGTGGACTTGCAGCTTGACACCGACATCAAACCCGGGTCTCACACGCCAAAGTCGCGGTCCGCTAACCGCTTACCCACGAGGGAACTTGAAACAACAGTCGTATGGACTGGAGTGTTGTCATGGAGGATGCGAGCTCAGCGCACAGCAAGTGATTCAAACGACTACTTCCTCCAATGAATTGACGCAGCTGGGCAATTGAAACTGATACATTAGTTCTTCCATAGATGACAGTATATGCCCGGAACGGCTTACTAGCAGAGTCACGATACTTCAATGTCAAGCCGTAAACTTTTGGAAATATTCTCGTAAGATTAAGAATAGAGTTAATGGGAATATGTCTGTGTAAAGCTTGTTCTTGATGACAAATTATTTGTACAAAAGAGTCGCAACATGCCTACATAAAATAGTCACAAATCGATCATACTATAAAAGCAGAATCACTACTAAAGGGAGAAAGGTTGAGCCGAGTTAGTGCCTTTGCCTACACCATTGGCACTGATTAATCATGAACTTTGTTCCTCACATTTAATTAACTGGATGCACACAATTGCTGTTTTATTAGTCTATTATACTATTACATAACTGTCTGAGAGGAATCTTATTTTTTCCCTATTTTTTTACCATTTTTATTTTCAAGATAAAAGAGAAGGAAGTATGGCGATCGTGAAAAAAAAGTCGAATTGTATATTTCAGTGGATTTACACATTTCATGGACTCTACCTGCCGAAAAAAGGATTTTTGGGTGTATGTCCGTACCGGGGGAGAGCAGTGGCCACGGCCTTTCTCTCAAATGGTGACTTACAAGTGCTATTGGATCTGGGAAGAGATACCGAGTATCTCAACGTGTTCGTGGTACCTCAATACGCTAAAGAGAGGTAGTCCCGTATTACCTGGACGATCCTATCGGGAGGAGAGTGTCGGATTCCTGCCTGCGGGGGACTGAACGGAAATGGGGGAGCGGCCAATCCCAGGAATCTGGGTAACGGCTCTGATTCTGCGGAAGGGAAGAAACTCTGTAGGATATGGGCCGGCACCAAACTCAAATGGTGCCTTAACACGTACCATTGGATCTTGGATGAGATGCAGAAGCATCTCGACGTGTGTGCGGTACCTCTTCACGCGAAGACGGTTGCCAGTTAAACGATAGAGGTAGGCAGAGCCGGGACGCGAGCCCCCTCGGGCATTGCCTGAGGTTCCCGGATTGGATAGAACTCTGCCGGGCTGTGGTCATATCGTGGGATTCGGTAGCATATGGAAGCTAATCCCAGGAACCTGGGTAACGGCGAACATGTGTGGGAGGTGAGTTTGTCTTGAAACGCTCAGGCATCATGCTTGCAGAGCATGGTAGGGGCTGACTCGCTAGCAGGACCGTCTCCACCAGTAGGTTAACTGGTAGGCATTGAGGACTCGGTCGGGCCGCGCAGTAGGCGTATCCCACTCCCTCAGAGTTACATCGCTTAGGCGAGTCAGGATTAGGGAACAAATCCTGACGGTGCACTATGTGCACGAGGACTTAGGTCCAAATTGAGCAACTACGGGCGGGGTGCAGTATAGGTGGTACTCGTCCATTAAAGAGACCGAACGGTCGTGGGCATGCTCTCCCTGCATGCAATTAAGCGTGGAATTGTAGACCCCTAGCATCAAAGTGTATGTCCTCTCCTTTCGTCCTAACGTAAAGATATTTACATGCCTAGAGACCATGCCGTTCAACGTATCGAGACCAAATTTAAAACTTAAAAGTTTTATGATATTCCCCAGAAAGATTTTTTTATTTTTTCTACTACTTGAACTAAGGGTAGTTTACTGGAGGGTGAAAATTAAAATTTGCAATTTTCTCAAAAACGGTTCTAACGATTTCGTTCATATTTCATAAAAACGACACAGACTATTTTGTTCATATTTTGTAAATAAATAAGAGCCTGACAATGTGGGATAACTCATTTCTCTCGAAAAAAATTCGGAAGTGGTAGTTATTTTGGCGGGATTTTTTCCCCGGACGACTTTCTCAAAAACGACTACGATGGCTTTGTTCGTATTGCATTAACAGGTGTTTCATTATTAACCTAAAAAATAGCATAACTCATTTGTCCTGAAGAAATTCAAGAGCCAAGAATTGCCATAGCCAAAGAAGCATTCAACAAGAAAAGATCACTCTTAATTATAAATTGGACTCACTATTGGACTAAAGAAAAAATTAGTCAAGTGTTATATATGAAGCATTGGAGTGTATGGTTCAGAGACATGGACGTTACAGAAGTTAGAGATGAAATATTTAGAGCGCTTCGAAATGTGGTGTTGGAGGAAAATGGAGAAGATAAAGTGAACCGAGAGAGGGAAAAAAATATGTTTTAAAACGGATAGGACAGAAGAGGACACTTCTGTCCAGCATCTTTCGTAGGAAGACCAATTGGATTGGATATATCTTACGAAGAAGTTTTCTTCGTGCCACCATATAGAAGGAAAGATGGAAGGAAAGCGAGGAATAGGAAGAAGAAGAACACAACTGATCGATGATTTGAAGAATAGAAAAAAAGTCGGAGCTAAAAGAGGAAGTTGAAGATCGAGAAATGTGGAAGAAACATTTCCAGGTCCAAATTTAATTAAAAAAAAAAAAAAAAAACTCATTAGTCCCATGACCTGCCGAAAGGCAGAATACTTAATAATAAGGTTGTTCTTGGAGATGTTTTCTAAAAATTAAAAAAAAAAGAAACTAAGACAATCTTTTCATATGTCATTAATAACTCCATAACGTTGCACAAATTATTTGTCATGAAAATTTTATAAGCGTAGTTCCATCTTCTTCTTTATCACCATTATTATTATTATTATTATTATTATTATTATTATTATTATTATTATTATTATTATTATTATTATTATTATTATTATTATTATTTCCTCAAATACGACTCATGCGATTTTGTTCATATCTCATAAACAATAAATAACCCTAATACATGATAGTCATTGCCATTAAAATGTGCACAAACAGTAGTTTACTTTTCATGCTGAGTTCTCCTCGGACGAAGTTTTCCAAAAAACATAGTTTTGTTGGTATTTTATAAATAAGTCAGGGATTTATTTGTAGCCAGGGAAGCCTGGGAATTTCCCCCCTTCTAAATTTTGGTTTCCCTGTCTCTAAGTTTAATTTAGTCTTCCCAGCCTGGGAAGATATTTTCCACCTTTTTTAGACTATACAATCTGTTTTAAAGTACAATGATTCAGCTTCATATTTTAGTAACTTTTTTTTTTTTTACTTCTTTAGTATGTTTTTTGTCGCGAACTATGCTGGTCTTGTTTATAGAATTGTTTCTAGAAGGAAAATCTTGCAGCTGATACCATTGCTTATCATTCTTCATCTGAGTAGCAAGTAATAATAATAATAATAATAATAATAATAATAATAATAATAATAATAATAAGTTTCAGTTATCAGTGAGCAGTCACTGCAGTTGTGAATTGGTAGCTTCTTCGTTGACAAGCACGTTATAAGGAAATTGATATTAGACTATATTTTAATAAAAGAAAAGCTCCTGAGGATGAAAAGGCAAGTAATTCCGGTACACAAATTAACAGGCTTTCGTCTGAAGGTAGTGCAACGTCGGAAACCGCATTATAGACTGCATTAAAAAAGTAAAAAAAAAAAAATTACTTGGGGTTGCCTATCAAACTAGTACCATAATTTCAAAGTAGGTAGGTTTAAAAACAACGTTGTCCCACCCCACTTTAAAGTTGTTCTGCTATACGGAACACAATCTTGCATAAATATTCTCCCCTTCTACAAAATCCACAAATAAAACACTGAAATAAGTGTTTCAGTAACAACTACAATCTAACATGATTTTAGTTTTAAAAATTAGAGCGAGAAAATTTAGTGCGGTGGTCCTTACCTTCTATTTACACACATAAAGGCAAAGTCAAGCAAATGAATTTCCTAACATATTTTTTTTTCTTTTACTATGAATAATTTATTGGCATATGTCCTACAACTTGTGTTTTTAATGTTGCACAGAGTCAAACTCATGTTTTAACTGCAAATAATAATAATAATAATAATAATAATAATAATAATAATAATAATAATAATAATAATAATAATAATAATAATAATAATAATAATACGAATTTACAATTTAAAAGAGACTCATAGTTCATTTTATGCGTATTTCAGTTGCCTCTGCTCCTTTGACAGTATTTCATGTCTCTCAGGAGAGGCCAATGGCGTCAATTGCTGTATTTTTATGAGACCTATTCAGTTTTGTCAGATGTCCCCAAACAAAACACCTCCGGGTAGGATTTTAATTTAAATATGTATGTTCATGCTAACATCTTAGGCCTGGGCCCCCCTCATGATTGTTGCCAGCAACCGTTGAATAAATAAATGAAAGTCGTGCCTGCAAGTGCGATGGTAAATCACTTCAAAGTCTAATTTTCACTACCTCAATTTAACAGTACGCTACATGCCTCTAGATAATTCATAATATAATAGAATAAAATAAAATTAATATACCTTTCTTCAGTAAAATTGTTTTGACGTTTAATAGAGTCACTCAAGAACAAACCTTCAATAAGAATTCGTTTCTATAGAAGTATATTTTAGTTTTATTGTTAAAGGATAAATCTACAATAAATGCATTTGATTGTTATTAGGCAATGTAGCCTAATTTCAGTTATGACAATCAAGAATCAGCGTTTCCATTCAACATTGTTATTTTTAAAAACTTTCTAAATTTGAAAACCGTTACATTTTAAAATGGCTTTCCAGGCCTAACTGCTATTTCAGAAACGACATGTAATAGAACTGAGACTATGTACAGTGTTTGGTGATCGTTTATAGTATGTCAGGCATGTCAGTACGGGGGGAAATTTGTTGAACCGGGCAGATAATGTGGTACAAAATAGGAGACTTCTTTCAGTTGGAAAGAGGGAAAATTGTAGGTGCAAGGTTAGTTAGCGCAAGTTGCTAGTATATTAGGTGTGTCGTAAGGAAATGTAAAAGCTGATGAGTGGACAGACTACAGAACCCATGGAAAAGCAACATTGGCAAAGAATAGTGGTGAAAGGATGAGAAATCTTTATGGCAGGATCGTTGAAACCAAGAACTGTAGTGCGAACGCGACCCGAATTCAATCACTACCTGAAACAAACATCCTACTGCAATAACGCGAGTTACATAACCTGATCATCTGCTTTCGGGTTGAAATTTCCAAACCGCTGTTCAGCATCTACAACGCTTTAGCGTGAAAAAAGAAAAAAAAATGGTGCCAAACAGAGACAAGATGAAAAACTTTGATCCACCTGGCCAGCGACGCAATTACGCTAGCTGTCTCCCGGGGCAAGAACTCACCTTAGCGCCCCCTTGACCAACCAAACCAAAATGCTCCCCCAAATATTTGCCCAATTTTGTGTCCTCCCAATCTTGCGCCCCGGTCACAAGCCCCGTTTGTCCACCTAGTTACGTCACTGCACCTGGCTTTGCTACAGAGTTGACCCACCTAGAAATAGATTCTTTCGTTTTTATCATGCTGTCCCAGCCAACAGCGTTGGCTCATCCGTCTCGTCGATTGCCAGGTATAGCCGGCTAGGATCGTCTGCCCTTGGTACAGAGAACATGCAAAAAGGACTACCGATTGTAGGAACGCGTAATATACTCCGGTGAGTCTTCTTTTATCTTATTTCCAACAACAGGCTGTCTCTATGTATGGTGGATATTCAAGGAAGCTTGTGCTTCAATTGTCTTCTCCGTATAGTGAAACATGTCGGTAGCTCTGTGGTGTTGTGGAGGACAATTCGTTGACAGCGTCACAAAGTGTCGTGTCTCAAAAAAAAAAATCGAAAATTGAGATATTTTACTATGTAGTTACATACACTGACTTCTACAATTTCCCAAAGCGACACATCTGTAATGTGCGTTGTTTTGACGGTGGTGATGACGTCACTGTGGCGTATCTTGAGATTAAGCATATAAACCATTTTCACAAACAGTCGTATCTTGAGTTACGACAGTTTGTGAGCAACAGATCTTTCGCAACTAGACAGATACGCCTATATTCAAAGCAATTTGTTTATATATACAAAGTGGCCTAAAAGGAGGTATACAGTCCAGTACTGATCAACTCATTGCTTTTTATATCATTTCTTATTGTTATCCATCTGGTAGACTTAGTTTCTTTATCATTTGTTTCTAATGTATTTTTACTTATATCATAAGCTCGGAACAGCCGAAGCAAATAAACTTATAAGCTAGAATGTTATACTTGATCAATGCGGGGCTGTATACATATATATTTACACGGCATGGGGCATCCTCAGGTTGCGGATCGACATGACATGACATTTCTGAGTTATACGTCCCACGATTATGCCGGTTAGGCTAAAGGAGACGGTGATTATGAGAAATGAATGAAATGATGGAATGAAGAAAGTGGGAGGAAACGGGAGAACCCCGAGAAACCCACGCACACGCTATTTGTCCACCACAAAGTTCACTTGGCGGGAGCAGGGTTGGAACCCGCGACCCCATGAACCAGAGGTGAACGCTCTACCACTGAGCCACCGCGGCCCCAGGTTGCGGATCGAGAAGAAGGCCTTTAGATATAGAGGTTAGCTGCGAAAATACTGAATAAGCAGTCGCGGGCAAACAAGGAGTGGCCCTCCAGCTTGGGGGTTTGGGTGAGTCTAACAAACTCATCCTGTAATAGAAAAAAAGACACTTTTTCAGAAACAATCACAGAAGCCTCGGACCAAGACTGATAACTTGGCACGACATCAGCAAAAGAAAATGGATATGAGATTTGGAACATGGAATATTAGAATTCTTTATAGGGAGGCGCGTTAAAATCCGTAATGAATGAGTTGGAGAAATACAGGATGGACCTAGTAGGAGTTCAGGTTGGTTGTTATGATGGGGTATGCGGTGCAAACACGTAAGAACATCACAGAATTTTCTCTTCGATTCTTTGAATCTAGGCATGGACAAAATGAGGGAGATTCAGTCCACAGTGCTATAAGCACATCTATTAAGCACTGTGGCAGTAATTTTGTACCCTCGCAACTTGAAACGATGGTTAAACTGGCAAGGAAAAAGAACCCATATACCGTTCATTGTATTGACAGAAGCGATGTATGAGATTAGATCTCTGTCCCAATGTCTTTGTATTCTGTCAGTTAGACGTGACGAAAATGGAGATCCAATCAATCGGACGGAAATGCGCTAAGGGAAAGTGAACAAAGACTATCCAAACTGCATTCAGTTTAAGACAAGTCATTTTGAGGACACTTACATAACTATTTCCCTGAAAAGAACGCAAATTGAATCCACCAGATAGAAGTTCCTACTTTGCATACTTGTCAAAAATTATCGCTCCAGAGAAGTACTAGGACTCGTTTTGATTGATTGATTTTTAACGTCCCTTTCAGCAGCGAGGCTATATGAGACGTGGACCTACTGATTAACGTGGAATCCGAAGCACATGAGCTTCCGCCGGGAAACGAACCCGGGTCTCCCACGCCTACGAGGACTCGTTATCATTGTGTCCGGGCCCAACTCCAATCATTCAAAACCCTGAACATGTTCAATTTTACAGAAATTTACCACATTAGCCATCCTTCTCAAGTGCAATATCAAAGCATGCAATTTGCAAATTACTTTGCAAGATTTTATATTCTGGCAATTACAACTTGATAGCATTATTTTATGTTATGGTTAGTATGCTCTTAATATTATGTTTCTTGTGTGTTCTCAGGAATTTCGTTTTACCCTCAAGAATCTCAGGAAGCATTTGTTAAATTATTTTGTGTAATAAACACGAAGTTTTTCAATAAAAGTGCAATATATTCCGATTGTTCATCTATTAATATAGTTCTCAGTATAAAAAATATGCGTCGTATCTTTCATACAAGAGAGGATTGCCATCGTCACAAACTGTCGTATCTTTTTCCCGCCAAATTTTCCACAAGCCTTTACAGGCAAATTCCATAAAACTTTCTCCACTGATTTCTTATGCTTTAAGTTATAACTTGGTAATTTTTCTCTCCTTTCGGTAAAATAGATTTTGAGTTATGGCTGTTCAAAGATGTGTGAAAACCTAAAAATCGCTCTCCTGAAAAGTTTAGAAAACTGAGATACGACAGTTTGTGACGCTGTCGACGAATTCCCTGATATTCCAGGGATACTATCATTACTCTCACTCACAGGACTTACAATCTGGAAAAATACTCTGAAAGTAAAACACCTCAAGGGATAGTAGTTGGAAGGGGTTACATACAAAAAAATAATACAAAACGATTTATATTCGTGTATTATCCATAGTTTTAAGAATCCTGAAATAAATAGTGAGGCTCCGAATTTTATTTAAGTTGAAGTTCAGCTCCATAGTTTTTCTGAGTTGCGAAAACGGCTGATCCGTTTGAAATGACTTTTGGAAAATAATTAGTAATCATCCCAAGTTAGATTATTTAAACATATCAATTTGATTAACAGGCGTATTCTGTGGATGTAGAGCTTTGCGATATTTCTGCCAAGCGAAGAGAGTCTTCTGTGCGTTTATTATTATACTTTCATGGTAATAAGCAGGGGTGCCCACAAGGGGGGGGGCTATGACGCAAACTGCGTCATTGAAATATTTGGGGGGGGTTAAAATCTATATAAATATGTTTGATGAGGGGCAGTAAAATTACTCGAAAAGAAGATTTTTTCATGGAAGAACACCTACGGATAGACAATTGGGGGGGGGGGGGCAGGGGTGGACTGGCTATGTAAAAAGGGCGCGGTCACATACTCTGGAAGGGCGCTGTCCATCCGAGGCTTTCGCTTGTATGGAATGCCCCCTCCTAATAAAAGAAAGTGCCGGGGGGCTTCCCCCGGAAAATTAGTACACAAAAAACAACAAAAGATTACGTAGCTATTGCAGTTAATCACGATAGAATTATACAAATTCACTATTTCATAAACAAACAAAGAGACTTTGAGTACTAAATACGAGGCGTGTTTTTAAAGTAAGGTCCGTTTTGTTGTAGACACTAGTAGTTCGCGCGCATACCGCAACTAGCGCATGCGTCGTGTACCGGCATGCCTCGGGAACAACTGTGCTCTGTAGCTGACCTGTACGGTTGTGTTCTGTGCTTTCACAATATTTAAGACTATCAAGTCGCCCGCCGCGTGTGAGATTCGCTCAGTGATACGGTTTTTGTCAGCAAGTAACCTGTCTGCTGCAGAAATTCATCGACAGATTTGCAAAGTGTACGGTGATACTGTTATGAGTGCAAGCAAAGTGCGTAAGTGGGTACGAGAATTCAAAAATGGCCGTGACAATGTCCATGATGAAGATCGCTCCGGTCGCCCTTCTTCGATTACAGACGATTTAGTGGTTTCAGTTGAAGCGAGGGTTCGTGAGAACAGGCGCTTCACAATAACAGGTCTCTCAAACGAATTTCCTAACGTGTCGAGATCAGTGCTTTACAAAATTATTTCTGAACACCTAAAGTTTAGGAAACTGTGCTCCCGTTAGGTCCCGAAACTCCTAAAGAGGACCACAAAAGCCAAAGATTTGAGTGTGCTATGAAGTTCTTGACTCGTTATCACGAAGAAGGTGACGGCTTCTTGAGTCAGATCGTAACTGGAGACAAAACATCCGAATCGAAGCAACAGAGCATGGAATGGAGACACACACACTCGCCTGTAAAGGTGAAGGCCAAACAGACTCTGTCCCAGCGCAAAATCATGGCGTCGGTGTTTTGGGATAGGCATGGTGTTTTGTTGGTCGATTTCATGCAACGAGGAACCACTACCAACGCAGAAGCATACTGCCAAACTCTGTGAAAGCTACGCAGAGCGATTCAAAACAAACGACGCGGCATGCTGACAAAGGGCATTGTTCTTCTCCATGACAATGCAAGACCTCACACTGCAGGTCATACCCGCGATTTGTTGGACAGTTTTGGCTGGGAAGTTTTAGACCACCCACCCACCCTACAGTCCTGATCTTGCGCCGAGCGATTACCATCTGTTCCTCCACCTCAAACAACACCTCAGTGGCAACCGTTACAATGATGACGACGATGTGAAAACGGCAGTGAACTCTTGGTAATCGGAGCAGGCGGCAAGTTTTTATGAAGAGGGTATTTTGAAATTGGTTAAGAGGTATGATAAGTGTTTGAACAAACTTGGCAACTATGTCGAAAAATGGAGTAAAGTATGTATTTTCTGAAAATACATTTACTTTTTTGAAATAACCTTTCGTTGTGCACTTATGTTCAAACGGCCTTACTTAAAAAACACGCCTCGTATATTAGGCCTATATAAATCTGCCCACTTTAACTGAGACTACAAAAATCATACCAGTTGTTTAAATTCTTCGGCTACAGTTGTTAACAGCCTAATTATAACTGGAGATTTGAGTTAAGTTTGGGGCTTATGCTATTTTTCATACTTCTGTCCTTTTAAAGGTATGTTCATCATAACATTAACTTATTTTTTTGATCTATTTTTAAAACCGTTGATAAAAAGTATACATGAAACATTTACTACAAATTAACAAAAGTAAATTTGAATTATATACCTACCTAGCGAAAAAAGAAATTCAAAAACAAAACTGGAAAATGAAAGTAAAGTCACTGCTTTATGCTGGAAGGAGCCTTCACATCTCCTTGCTTTTCTTACACATTTTGTCAATAATAAGGTTGTTGTCTATTTTGGTCAAAATGTCTCTTTCTGGGTTCATCAAGAACAATGATTCCAGATGTTCATCTGTAAGTCTTGAACGGAGTCTTATTTTTATGTAACGCCACTAGCGCCTCTAACGGAGGGAGTGGGGGGGGGAGATGTAAAAATGATCCAAAATGACCGAGATTAGAGTCAAATCAATATATTTCGAAGTCGCTGAGATCAATAATGGTACCACCAAAGCCTAAAACAAAAAGGGCAAGGCCGTAGGCCGAGTAAAGACGGGATCTGGGGGCGGAGCAGTGGGAGTGGGAGGGTTGATATATAAAAAAAATCATCCAAAGTGACCGATATTAGAGTCAAATCTATAAATTTCAGGGTCCCTAAGATCATTATAATGACATTCCGAAAGCCAAAAACAGAAAGAGCGAGGCCGCAGGCCGAGCAAATGCTTTAGGGCGGAGCGTGGGGTTGGTACTGGTGATATGTAAAAATCGTCCAAAATGACCGATATTAGAGTCAAATCTATATATTTAGGATTAAATCTAATATCATTCCCACGCCGAAAACAGAAAGAGCGAGGCCGCAGGCCGAGCAAATACCGTGGTCTTGGGGCTGAGCCCTAGCTGGCCAAAGGCTAGCGAATTTATAAAATAATTATGTAGCTTTGTTTTTTTTTTTTTTAATTGTGTTCAGAGAGGAAACTGTGCGACTTCCCGAGGCTAAGACGGGTCTTAGCCTCTCCCGAGGAGGGCGCAGCGGCCATCGGGCCGGTACTTGATTATGGCCAGTCCACCCCTGGGGGGGGGTGCGTCATAGACATAAGGGGGGGCACCACTGTAATAAGTAACCCAAAGGAAAAAGGGATTCAAGTATTTCTCATAAGCCTGTTCTCAATGGGGACTAAACTAGTTGATTTTTAAAATTAGGAGGGAGATGGATTGGTTGGTTGGTTTACATGCATTATATTGTATACGGTAGAGAGTATACCTACTTAAAAAGTTATATTACTGCTTGAAGATGCGCACGAAAGTAACGACATTAGAGAAGACCTAAGAGCGGCAGGCGCCCCCCTCCCCAGGTGGTACCGCCAGCCTTCCCGGACATGTTGTATTGTAATGTAGGTTAAGTAATATAAAAGTATAGTTTTCGGTATACCAAAAAAAAAAAAAAAAAAAAAATAGCTGCCAACCCAAACATACCTCTCCCCGAAGAAAGCAAAGCTGGCGTCGTCATTGCCACAAAACAGAATACACGTACACAAAACAGAAAAATCCGTTATCCCGACAGCGGTATATTGTACAAATATACGGAAACCTTATGTTTAGTACAGAAATCTGTTTGGAGCATAGGTTATCCATATGCTACATACGCCTTTTTACCCGCTTAGATATTACACCATGCTGTTGCAGTAATATAGCAGTCTTCCGTATATTACATACCTATACGTACGTTACATACTGTGCGTCCATCTGTATGTGAGATCCTGACCGCATATATACAATTCTTTCGTTCGTACAGAAGTACGTTTATTCGGAACACTTATGCGGGAAGTACGTATAAAATATACTTTTTCAGTTATAGTTTGCTGTAATTTAAGTGCAAACAGTAGAGGATTTACATTTTCACGTACGCTACATATCTTTTGTTTTTCAGTGTACACCGTATGAAGAAATATTTAGATTTTTACTAAATATGAAAGTTTTCTCAGAATATTTCGATTCGACCAACCATGAAACAGTAAGATCTTACGAGGCATTGTTAGTTTAAAGTATGAAACTTCATATTTTGCCTTTCTATGTTGATTGTCCTATTTGTTGATGTAATGCCATTTTATAAAACTAAAATATTCTGTGAAAATATAGCAACAATAAACTCGTGCAAGGAAACTTTGTGTACAATTGCTTGTTCTGATTTGTTGTAGTATTATGATATCATGCACTGTATATACGTGAAGACATTTCTGGATTAACTACATTTTTTCTTCTTCTTCTTCTTTTTCTTCTTAAATTCTCTGATCATTACAGAATTGGACTGTGTTGTTTCCGAAAAGTGCAAAGATTAGTTTTTTTGCTGCTCAACAATTACATTGAAATAAAGAAGAAAATCCTAATTTGAGCCTGGAATGTTTTTATTACCCAGAATTCAAAACAACAGCTAAAATAACAATTTTAAAAACCAGTCAAAATTTAGAAGAGAAAAATCATGCAAGAAATATTGGAAGATAAAATTAGTTCGAACGTTCCATTATTACGCCTAAGTACCTATATTTCTTGCCTTTGTTTTCATTATTCTTATTGATTATATTGTTTCCGTGAATACGACCTTGGCTTGTCCATCACCTTTTTTTCTTAACCTGTTGACAATAGAATCTTTTTAAAAGAGGCGCCACCATTTGATCTTTCTTTCCTTGTGCAAAATATGAAGGTTACTCCAAGGGAAATATTAGAAGCAAGTGACTTGCTGTTGCTGGAAAGCTACCTAAGAATGTTACTATACAGAGTGGCTCAAAAGTAGGTATAGGCAAGGGCGCCCATTAGGGGGGCAAGGTGGGGCGCTCTCCCCCTCCCCTTTAGAGGAAATTGTGCTTCGGAAGATCGAAAACCCAATAGATATTTTAGAATAGTTACTGCAAAATTTGAGACTACATTTGAAATGTCGCTTATATTGCCCCCCTTTGGAAACCAAAACATGGGCGCCCTTGGGTATAGGCCTTGTCCTGTACTGATCAACTGATTGCTTTTTAAATTATTCCTTATTGTTATCCATCAGGTAGACAGTTTCTTCATTATTTGTTCTTAATATCTGTTTACTTTTATCTTAAGGTCGGAACAGCCGAAGCAGATAAACCTAAAAGCTAGAATGTTATACTTGATCAATGCAAGGGGTGTATACCTACTTTTGGGCCACCCTGTATATTAGTTTCTATTTAGTGAATCAACTTATACGTGGTAATGTAAAATTTCTACGATCATGTGAATTGTCATGTGTGTTAACGAAGTCTGAAAACAATTGCAATATCTCATAGAGATAAAGACTAGATGCAATGGAGGCGATCTCATAGAAATAAAGTATGGATGCAATTCCGGTTATCTTATAAAGTCTGAATCTGAATGCAACAGTGGTTATCCCATAGAGATAAAATTTGGATGTAGCAGTGGCTATTTCATAGATATTAACCCTGGATGCAATGGTGGCTATCTCATAGAGATTAAGTCTGCAGGTAATTCCGGTTATCTCAGAGATATAATCTAAATGCAATAGTGGCTATCTCATAGAGATAAACTCTGGATGCAATGGTGGCTATCCCATAGAGATTAAGTCTGCAGGTAATTCCGGTTATCTTAGAGATATGATCTGAATGCAATGGCCTTGCCCTGATGCAACTAACTACTTTGCCACAAGCTTGCAGCAAGCAAATTTGCTTGCATAGTAGAGCTTGTTACAAGTCAACTGACCTGCAACGGCAAGTTTGGTGTTACTTTGCAGCAAGTTTGAATTTTTATCTGGGTAAAATTGAATTTGGTAGCTTTCGTACGATTTTTTGACAAAAAACTACTTATTTTGGCACTTTAAAAGAAACGCTTCATGTTCCTTATTGAAATTTATCGTACTTAGGCGGTAATTAAAACAGAAGTATATATTAAAGCTCTTTCGAATCACAATACAGAAGGCTTTCATACGATATAAGTTATGTGGTAGTAAAACGTAACAAAGAGAAAAATGAAGGGATACTTTAAAAATTTCCGATGAAAATTCCTACTTCTAGGACTTCTTTCGTTATTAGATGTATGGAAACACTGACTCTAAACTCCGCAAGTAAAATTCTCTCTATGTACTATTGCATATGTAGCACATATGAGACAAGAAAGAACTATTCGAAAATCGAGAGGTTTGGTTAGTTGAGTTTCACTTTAGCGTCCCTTTGAGTTTAGCGCCGCCAAGGCTATGTGAAGCGCAGGCCTACAGTTTAACGTGGGACATTAAACGCATGAGCTCCAGCCGGGAATCGAACTCGGGTCTCAAGCTCCAAAGTTGCATACGCTAACAACATAGCCACGAAGGAGATGAGACCAAATGGGAACATTATTTCTCATCTCGTGGGCAACACTAGTAATAACGAGTTTTCTTTGCTCAGACTTTATTGTTACTTAAATTATATATCGTTCCAAAGCTAGAGTGACCACTAGCCTCGTGTACTACTCACCATCACCCAACATAGCACAGACACAACATAGTCACAGTTCAAAAATATTCAATATCACTAACCCACTTGAGTGTTTCCATTACTTTGACGACTATCAGTAGATCAGAGTTGTATGTAAGGGACGGATGAGAAGAAGCTCGTGAAATTGTCATTCAGAATTTTAGCATTAGTGAGGATAAAACAGCACTACATGAAATAAATCCCTGTTTCAAGATGATTTGGACATTTTTCTTTTAGAAATTACTTTTGGTCATTATGAAATATGTTCAAAAATATCGTGAAGTATTCTATCAATGAATAAAAACTGTCCAGAATGCCTCCGAATAATGCTTAATAGAAACTACCTTACGAATGTTCAAAATGCGCCTTAACTTCTGATGTATTCAATGAATATACGAGCAGAAACGATTTGTAAATGTATAAATGTATTAAGAGTAATGTGTAGTGTCCAGACTGTTTAAAAGTAATTTCTGTTCCCTATACATTGCAAGTTTAGGCATATTTTGATCTCACTTAGAGCAGTTCCTGTTTATCACTGTTAGGATACATTCTAAACATTTCTTCCTCACTGGTAGAACAGTTCAGGCATGTCTGGACATGTTACACAATGACCAAAATTTGTTTCTGAAAATCATGTTCAAACACTGATTTATTTTTCTGTGATCGCTATATCGCTAAAGATACGATTATGCCGAAATTTTCCTATTTTTTCCTTCTCTTTTTCAATTTTCTTATCTTGAATTATTTTTCATCCTTCATAGAACAGCGTATTTATGCCGAGTTTAGCGATCAATTTTCCAAACTTAGACGTAAATTAGAGTTGGCAGGAAAAACGTTCAATGAGTTGTCTTCAGGTCAGGCACAATTCTACTTAAACATCATTGAACAGCAGTGTGTGTATGAGTGAGTGAGTGTGTAGCCAATCATCGAGCTGTGAACTTGATCATTTACTGCTAAGAAATAAACTCACCTTTTTTTTTAAAGAAAAGAGAAAAAGAAAAGAAAATATCAAACAATACAACATCATCAGGTTTCATCAGGTTCTATTTAAAACAATGTGTCTTGTATTGCTTTTCCCGTCCCATTGAAGGAGGAAAAGGGGAAATGAAGAAATAGAAAAATTTCGGTATAACCGTACCCTAACATCACCGTCTGCCACTCCTCAAACAAAGATTCTACTACGGTACTGATTTCGTGTACATGCGGGGAGGGTAGCAATCTCTAACGTACATATTACATTAATATTGTAGTATGAACTTGAAGTCAATGTTCCGTGAGGCAAGTGGATTTGTGTGTTCGCGTGGCAAGGTGACGGGATAAAATTATCGCTTTTACTAACGCAAAGAAATCTTGTAGTTAATACAAAAAGGAAAAAGAAAGTAAGTAAAAGGAAAACAGAAACAACTATACCAGGACGCAACCGCCAATTAAACCGTTGCACCAAAAAAAAAAATTCACTTTAATTATTTTTTACTTCGTTGATATGCTTATTTTTTTTTTCCAATTTCGAAATAGTTTTGCAAGAAGTAACTGCATCACAAAAACAATATATAAAATTTGTTTATATTTTGCATATTCTGTATATTTTTGCATATTATATATATATATATATATATATATATATATATATATATATATATATATATATATATATATATATATGGTGTTCCAAGAGGAAGGGGCAATATTTTGGGAAATGGAGTATGGGTGATTCTAAGCAAAAATATTCATATGAATATGGATCCTAATCTCAACGGTTTC
The DNA here is from genome assembly GCF_964235325.1 of Thermobia domestica. NCBI lineage: Eukaryota > Metazoa > Arthropoda > Insecta > Zygentoma > Lepismatidae > Thermobia > Thermobia domestica. The sequence goes on from NC_137460.1 coordinate 44,854,959, forward strand.
AGAGCTACAGGTTGTAAACCATTTTTGTCTTCATGTTGCTTATTGATCACCCTGTATTTATTCTACAGAGGCGAGATTTGAAAGGGGATGGAATGGCATTTCCATCGGTATGCAACATGCAGCGGCCGTGTCTTTGGAAGAGAATTTATTGAGGGATATTTAGGAATCAGTGTTGCATCCAATTTCTTTAAATAACTTATAACTTTCCCTAATTTTCCTCAATAGCTTCCCTTCCAAAGACATTACTGCTGCATACTGCATACCGTTAAAAGACCATTTTATTACCTTTCAAATCCTTTCACGTATGTAGAATAATTACAGAGTGAGCAATACGTCCGCGAGACGAAGTTATCAAAATCCTACCATGTCGCGAGAAGTATATAAAGAATGCGATATATCAACATTTAGACTATATTTATGGGTCTCATGCGAAAAGGGACTAACTACAAAAAAGATGTTTTTCAGTAAGTTAAGATGAAAGTTCAGAACCAATGAAGAAAATTTGAAATAATGGAAAAACATCCCACGTTAAGATGTAGGTCCATGCCTCACATAGCTTCGCTGCTGGATATGAGGCTAAATCTCAGTGCAACGAACCAGTCAAAGTTCATGGAAAGATGTTATTAGAGGTGAATATATATATATATATATATATATATATATATATATATATATATATATATATATATATATATATATATACTAGCAGCGTTCACCCCGCTTCGCTGCGGTCACCCTGGAACGCAATAAACTTTGTTACTTAGATAATTTTTACTTTTTCGCTTTCAAGTGATATGATAAAAACCATAGAAGAATGTTAACATTATATCGCCTGTCATTTATGTTAACCCGCCGAGTGACACGGTCATGTGGGTTGCATATAAATACGGTTAGATTTAGCTATGATGAGCTAACAAAGGATTTGTACGTTATGGACACTTGAATGGTCAATTATCTCAAGACACTGGTAATTAAAAATTAAAGTGATATGATAAAAACCATCTAGGGTCCAAATCCTAATAACCCCCCAAAAATAAAAGAAATTGGTTCAGCCGTATTAGCGTGATGAGGTAACAAAGGATTTGTGCGTTCTCTTTTATATATATATATATATATATATATATATATATATATATATATATATATATATATATAAAGTTTAAATACCACCAGATCAGTACCATTAGTTTTTAAACAAAATACAACATTTGACTTAAACAACGAAAAAAAAGCATAATGAAATATGGACAATTATTGATTTAGTTTATTTTAAGGTCTTCATTGCAGGCCCATAGCCAGAACATTAAGACAGAGGGGGAGGGAGAGACCATTTTTAAAGATACTGACTTGAGTTCACGTTCGGGGCCGCGGTGGTTCAGTGGTAGAGCGTTCACCTCTGGTGCTTGGGGTCCCGGGTTCGATCCCAGCCCCCGCCAAGTGAACTTTGTAGTGGACAAACACCGTGTGCGTGAGTTTTCTCGGGGTCCTTCCGTTTCCTCCCACTTTCTTCATTCCACCATTTCATTCATTGCTCTTCATCACCGTCTCCTTTAGCCTAACCGGCATAACTGTGGGACGTAAAACTCAAAGATTTCATTTCATTTCATTTTTGAGTTAACGTTACATGCATACATATGTACTATAGATGAGCCAACAAAAGGTCTCTGACAGCTCGCAACCGCGTTGCCGCTACTCACGTATCAAGGCTTCTTCGGTGCATCTATAATGGCAGTTTTCCTAATAGCGTAAAACAGAATAACCGTGTTTGGTAACACTAGTACCAAAGTAGGGGCTGCATTTTCTCTTCGCACGTGGGTAGAAACTTCAGGGACCTTCTCCTGATGCAGTGGCATAACTAAAGGCTTGAGTGCCCTCCCGCAGACAGCGTTGAGTGGAGTCCCTTCTCTACTTCCCACTTCACGATTTGGGGAGGCCCTGATGGCTTGAGGCCCCCCGCAATGCGGGGTCTGCGGGACCCTTATTTACTCCCTTGTCCTGATAGCTTCTCTATAACAAACAGTGGCGCACTCCCGGGGATCCCCTAGGTCCGCACCCACCTCCCAAAATTTCGTAACTCAACATACATTTGTACACATTCTCAATAAAACTATCCTTGTTTAATAGGGAAATGATTGATGTAGCATGAAAATTTGATCTTACACTTCATCTGTACTCTTTCTCTGTAAAAACAATTTAGTTCTATCATTTTTTTTTCTGAAAACATAGATGGAAGTATTTTACTTATCATCTTTTCGAGTGCAGAATACTCGTTCAATACTACATAGACATAGTAGTATTGGACCTACCGAAACCTTGGGCCCCTTCCAACAACAATTTCTGGGTGCGGGCAGGGTCGTGCCGTGGGGGAGGCGAGGGGAGCGGCGGCCCCGAGTGCCGAAGTAAGAGGAGCGAAAAATTCGGGAGAAAAAACGAAAAAAGGTAGGAAAAATTGCTTGGAATATATGTATGGGTCGCCCGTCGTATACTCGCCTCGGGCGCTGATTTTCCACGGCACGGCCCTGGGTGCGGGCCCGCTAACACCTGAAACTTTCAGTTAACTGAAGGTGGTCGCACGGAGGGGCTAACAGTCCATTGGCCATCCCCTTGCTACTGAGTTGCTTCATATTGTATGCATTTCCTTCTCATGATTAAATTGCATTCAATGTGGACATGGTCCCAAAATACACGAATTACGACAGTACAGAATATAATAGTCTATTGGTACAAATTGCATGCAATGATTCCACAGTAGACAAAAAAGCCCTTTGCTTTTTAATCAATTAACTTAACAAACCTGTCTTTCTTCAAGGATGTGTATCTCTTGCATAAGTCAAGACAGAAACATAGCAAATATTACAAGAAGGAAAACAAAAACTCCAACGACCTTGACGGTTAACACACGAGAAAAAGAAATAAAACAGATAGGTCGGATACCTTGCTTGCAAACTTCCAAGGAGCAAACTCTCCCATTATAATGTTGTTAACCTTGAATTTTTTTTTACTTAGTTTTTATTTTTTTCGAAGTATTTTTTTTAAAATCGTAAGTTGTTTGAAGAACAGTAAGAGGTTGCATAAAGATTTTTGCTGCTGTGTTGTTGATGTGCACATGAACGATTTAAGTTCGGTTTAAATCAATCATGGCTAGTTTTGATTTGGATGTGAACAGTGCTGTGGTTATATTATGGAATATAGTGACATTGATAGTGCTACCTTTTACAATCTGCTTAATACTTTACAACTACAAGCAGTCCAGAGCAAGGTTGGTCGAACTGGGAAATAAATTCCCCGGACCAAAACCAGTGCCCGTTCTTGGACACGCATTGGAGTTTCTAGGACCAAACAAAGGTACTGTAGATGTGGTATCTATTTCTTCTTCTACAAAAATAATAATTGATACACGTTGAATTCAGGCATGTTCAAAGGGGGCTGAGCTACCCCTGGAATATATATGCACCCCCCTGGAATATTTATACACATGCATTGAAATATTTGCTTTTTTCTGTTTTAATTTTATAAAGTCTTGAAAGCAAAGATTTTTTTGTTTTTTTTTGAAAAAAATTAGTTTCTTTTGCTCAACCTAATTGTTCTAATTAACAAACCGCATTCACGTATAAAGTCAAAGTTAAATAAAAACATGGAAATTAGATACAGAAGCACACAAACGCTTTACAACGTTAGGTAAAAATGGCAATATGTTGGTTATTGCAACCGACCAAACAACCGACCAGGCGAGTTTTGGGTTGCGACAGATTCCTGCTGTTCTGCAGCTCCCCTTAAATTTTTATTGCCCCCCTTGTACAAAAGTCTGATTTCAACACTGGTGCAGGAGTTAAGTTAGAAATAAGGTCTACCGGTATACTCGTTTGTATAGAACTTTCTCAGGTGTATTTCAATATATAGGGTGACCCAAAAAATGAAATTAAATCTTTGAGTTTTACGTTCCGCGGTTATGCCGGTTAGGCTAAAGGAGACGGTGATGATTAGGAATGAATGAAATGGTGGAATGAAGAAAGTGGAAGGAAACGGGAGAACCCCGAGAAAACTCACGAGCACGGTGTTTGTCCACCACAAAGTCCACACGGTGCGAGCTGGGATCGAACCAGGGACCCAAGCACCGGAGGCAGGGTTACCCAATAAACCTCCGACATTTTAAAGACCAATAATCCCAAAAAGTATTGCAAATAGAAAATAGTTTATTCAAATACGTATATAAAATAATTAAGAACAGTTTGAAAATACTTTGTTCTGTTTGAAATACTCTTTCTTTTGTGTGTTGAGATGGCTCAAAAATCTACAATACAGCTACTGTCAAGTCAATAATACCGAATAAAATCTCCCCACTTTTGATAACCTTTAGCGCTGTTAAAGAAGGGGCGAGAGGAATGAGGATCGTTGCTTCCGCTCACCATTTTCGTGTCGTTTCTAGTCGTCATTATGGTTTAGTCAGGAACTCATAGCGCGTACGCAGTCGAAATACAGTATTTATCAAGAGCACCAGTTCTATGTTGGGATGAGCATGAGCGAGTTCGAGCAAGTGTTCATTAAAACTCGACTCGACTCGAAATAGACATCTTTGAGCTCGACTCGAGAACTTGGCTCGAAAAGTTTCCTCCAACTCGACTCGAATTTGAGTCGAGTTTCGAGTCGAGTCAAGCCAAAACGAGCCAAATGTTGTGTGTAGTTTCAAGTACTTTTTTCAAGGATCCTACATAGGCAATATAATTATCAACGATACTAGCGGATTTTAGCTGAATACTAAAACCTAGTTGACTGCTGACCTAGGTAGTCGTGAAGTGTACGGGGCAAGGACATCGTTCACGAGGTTCTTGGTTTGAGTTCCGAAGGAGCAAGTATTCGGGCTCGAGCCAAAAATTGTTAAACGTTATAGATCGCTGGCCAAACATGTTCAAAACTGCTTGGTCTGGGTTTAGGGTTGTCAACGACTCGAGTGGCTCGGCTCACAGTTCATTCACTATCGAACCGAGCCGGCTCGAGCGGAAACGAACCGATCTGGTTCGAGTCGACGGCTCACTTAAATCGAGTCGATGGCTCATCCTAACCGCTCAGGCTCGAGCTGTTTGCTCAGTTGAACCGAGCTGAGCCGGTTGACATCACTACCTGGGTTGGGCTTCTGCTTGGGCTCAAAAACTTCGAACGTGCAAGTCTGTCTTGATGATAAGAACTACAGTATTGTTGCTCACGACATTTGAGGCTGTCTCGTTATAAAATCTATTGTCGTCTCGTTAATCGAGACGAGACGAGATGCGAGCAGTGTCCCATCTCGTAACACTAAAAATATTCCACATTACTGCTTACATTTCTCATGCCTTTCGCTTTCCAGTCTAATCAGGCCACGATTTCAAAACGAGTTAAAAGTAGCTGAACGAGAGAGCCATTTATCAAACTCGACTCGACTCGAAACTCGACCTCAAAACAGTGACTCGGCTTGGAACTCGACTCGAGAAAATTACCTTTGACTCGACTTGAATTCGCTACAAGTTTCGAGTCGAGTCGAGTTTTAGCTTTACTCGTGCCCATCCCTAGTTCTATGCTTACAGTGCAAAAAGATTTTCACTTAAAGTTTGCTATTTCACGCTATGAAAATGTTCCTCATCGGAAGACTATCTTGCAGTAGGTCGTGAATTTCCGAACAACACTGAAAAAGAAATCTGGCCGGCATGCTTCAGCTGTTGGGCTATCTAGGGAGAGTGAAAGAAGATTTGTACAGTCCACAGCAAAAAACCTGCAACATGAGCATGTAAGTTTATTGTGAAACTACATCCAACAGCGCAGGGAATCAACATAACGTCTAAGTGGTACGAATCACGCCAGAGAAACCTCGGTGTCCTCCCGTGCACACTTATTTTGGAACAAAAGACTTCGTCGTTTCACAATAAACTTACATGCTCATGTTGCAGGTTTTTTTTTTTTTTTTTTTTTTTTTTTTTTTGCTGTGGACTGTACAAGAAGATCTGCAGTAATTAAAAACTAGTTTCAATTTCATTTTATTTTATTTTATTTTATTTATTTATTTATTTATTTATTTTGAATAGACAAAATTCTATCTGAAATGCTTTTTGTTTCATTAGCTGCGGCGGACTTAGAATCTAAAAACTGGGGGAGGAAAGGCAGCCAGAATTCAGATTATGATAGATATATCATGAATTAACTATCAACTTTCAGAAATACATAAATAATAGTTTAGATTATTTTTGCCTAGGAACCCCCTGGCCCTGGGCTAGATCCGCCCCTGTTCATTAGCCTTTAAAATGTGGGAAGTTTTATTGGGTCACCCTGAAACAAAAACTGAGATAGGAAAATATCATAGGGCGCATTACATAGTGTTGTTGTGGTGACCCACAGGGCCCTCCTTCAAGAGGGCCCAGGGGCCAACTTCAAATTTTCAAATAGGAACATGTATTGAATCATCCCTCATTCAATAGTACTTGAAAAACGAAACAACTTTTGTAGGAAACAATTTTCGATTTGGGCCACCGGTTTTAAATGGCCGCAAAAAGTGGGTCCTATATCAGATAAAATGTCCAGTGCTTATAAATCCGAAATAGCTGAGAATAAGAAGATGAAACAAAAACTGAGATAGGAAAATGTCATAGGGTGCATCACATGGTGCTGTCGTGGTGACCCACAGGGCCCTCCTTCAAGGGGGCCCAGGGGCCAACTTCAAATTTTCAAACGGGAACATGTATTGAATCATACCTCATTCAATAGTCCTTGAAATACGAAACAACTTTTGTAGGAAACAATTTTCGATTTGGGCCACCGGTTTTAAATGGCCGCAAAAAGTGGGTCCTATATCAGATAAAACGTCCAGTGCTTATAAATCCGAAATGGCTGAGAATAAGAAGATGAAACAAAAACTGAGATAGGAAAATGTCATAGGGTGCATCACATGGTGCTGTCGTGGTAACCCACAGGGCCCTCCTTCAAGGGGGCCCAGGGGCCAACTTCAAATTTTCAAACGGGAACATGTATTGAATCATACCTCATTCAATAGTCCTTGAAATACGAAACAACTTTTGTAGGAAACAATTTTCAAGAAAAGCCACGAACACGATGTTGTCTACCACCAGAAACTTACTTGTGAAGTGTAGGATCTGTGGTTCGATCCTCTGCCAAGTAAGTTTCTGGTGGTAGACAACATCGTGTTCGTGGCTTTTCTCGAGGTACTCCTGTTTCGTTCCACATTCTCATTGCACCAAATTCTTCTATCATAATTCACTTGCCTTAGTCATTCGTCTCCCTTAGCCTAATAGACATAACGTGGGACGTTAGACTGAAAAATTTAATTTAATTTCATAATTTCGACAAATTTAAGGACTTAAGTTTTTTTTCTATTTTCAAATATTAATTCGTCTTAAAATATAGGCCTTCTGCATTTATTTTGAGGCAAAATGCTGTATTTAAGGCTTAGTAAAATGTAGCTTCTTGAGGATCTTAGTTTACCAGAAACTTAACCAAACTTCTTCATGTGGTGTACACAGTCAGTTTGCTACTTGTTATTTATTTATTTATTGCATCTTAATTTACTACCGGTATGCTCAAATCGGTCACTATTCACCTGGAAGCATACAAATTTAACTAATATTGATTACTGGTTGGCTCGGAACACTTTGATCATTTGGTTGATTTGTATTTACGTTAATTTGTTGGCACCAAGGCTATATACAGTAGGACGTGACCTACAGTTCAAAGAGGAATTAGAAACACTGTAGAGCGTTCGTTGCTCTCCCACTGGAATGAAAAACCTTGACCTTGAGCACCAAAGACACGCACAATGGACACTAAAATAGGGAGGAAAGGTGCCAATGTCGATTGAAATATGATCATTAAATCAACAATTGGGAGTCGATGAAGCTTTTGGGCTTTTGTGTTTGACGTTCTTATGGAGAACTATTCCCGCCGGAGTCTTCATCCCGGCGAAATTAAAATACCGCTAATTTTACAGTAATTATGTGATATCTTCAAATAGATAAAAGATAATTGAAATATGGAACGAGCGCACCCTAGACATTATTATTTTACATAAGAAACCGTTATCATGACTCACTTATCTGCTTTCGATTTCGAACCATTTTGAAAATTGGCATTTATTTTTGCGCTTCTAAACAGCTGAAAATGGAAAGCCATTAGGTGATTTGTGATAACGGTACCTCATGCAAAATAATATTGTCTAGGGCGCTCTTCTTCCATAATTCAATTATCTTTTATCTATTTGAAGATATCACATAATTACTGTAAAATTAGCGGTATTTTAATTTCGCCGGGATGAAGACTCTTAACAAGGGCTCTGAATCATAATCGGACGCTCGAATCCGATGCAGTCGATGAGTGCACAGTGCACAAAGCCCATAATAGAATAACAACCCTCACACATTATATCCCGTTCCCCACCACTCTTTCTCACGCACAACATACTCACGCGATCCTGGGTTCGATTCTCGGTGGGGGACACTCAGTCGAAAAGGTGCAACAGCCTTTTAAGTGTAACAGCCATCCTGAGTGAGCTGGACCAAACTTTTTCCTGGGTTTTCTTCATTGACACCAGGCACATGCCAGGATGCTACCTAACACAACAGTCCCAGGTCGCTTCCTTCCCTCGCCGAGGGAGGTCATCCTTCATATGTGTGAGGGGCTAATATGGCCATAAACGCCGAAAGCCCAAAAATCTAATCTCTAAATCAAAGTTGGCTAATAAATTGTAGACCTAAGATAATATCTTAAGAAGGGCATTCGAAAAAAAAATCGACATTTTTTGAAAGAAATAACTGATGTGAGTAGTATCTATTATTGTTTAACAAACGTGTATGTTCATCACCGCAGATGCAAAAAAAAACATTACTAGACGTTATCGTATGTCAACTCGATTAGAATAGCAGTTAGATATGTGCTTTCACAACAATATTTTTCAGAAATTGAGAAGGTACACACAGGAAGATGTGTATAGTCATCCACAGAAATATTTCCTCCCTTACTGCTTAAATTGCATTGGATTAGAGGATCTCATTTGAACCTTCAAATACCAGTACAGAAACGCAACCCAATGCACAAGGAAAAGTTGGTAGCTGTTGGTGCCCTTCAAATGACTCTTGCAGTAAAGAAAATGTAAATGGACCATTTCTCCGTTCTAACATAAAGCTCTATTGTCATGATCGAGTTCTCCAATGAACACCATATATCAATAACATAATTCGTTATATGTATAATGTATTCTTTCATCATATCATATCGTAGTTCATATGAGAAGAAATAAAAAAGGAACACTGATCAAAGATGATTTAGAAAATGGTTGAAATGAACTGAAAATATCAAGTGTGGAACATTTGAAGTAAATAAATTTGTAAATCTTTGTCTCCATTCATTGACGTACTCTAATTCTCCATCTCTCTCAGACATCTCTTTCCGTCTCTACAGTAGATTTTGCTTATCACACTGAGTATGGGTTAAAATTAAAGTATGTAAAACAGTTTGAACTTGCCGGATTCAAATCCGGGCCTCTTGGATAGAAGTCCAATGCGTTAATCACTTATCTACGCCAGTAAGTGACTTTATGTTGCACAAAAACTGGTATCTTCCTTTAGCTAAACTGTTATCAGTTAGCTAAACTTGAAAACCTTTCATATAAGTCCAAACGAGAAACTAAATCCCGTTTGAAGAGAAAATTGAGGAGTTTGATGTAATAAGGGTGTAATCGAGTTTACGCCATTTTTTCATCAAACGCATTTGTGGCTTTTGCCATGCTTGTTTAGCCTCCTGGTAACATTTCAGTTCAATATCGGAATAAAATGCTGCCTATTACATTGTTTTATGTAAGCAAAAAACACTACTTAAATTTTCAACATCGTTTTTCTCCAACTGCATGTTTCAGACTTACGCCTTTATTGCATCAAACTCCTCAGTTGTTAGTTGAGTTACCTAATTTTATCGTTTAGCTAATTGTTACTGCAATTATTATTATTATTATTATTATTATTATTATTATTATTATTATTATTATTATTATTATTATTATTATTATTATTATTATTATTATTATTATTATTATTATTATTATTAATCAACCTCTATTATTACAGTTCTTCCTCTGAAAGCTTATTCTGTACTACTAGTTCAAATATTGTATTTACAATTTATTTCCCTCTGGTACTTTTGATCTGACAAGGGAACATCTTGTATTGATAGTAGCATTGCCCAATCAAACAATACGCAATCGATAGAGGAGTGAAGAAAAGTGAGAAATCCATAGTTTTACGGTCCGACACCCAGAAACACAGTAGATACAGAGGAAAGAAGGATCTAGAATCATGTGAAGATAGCAATACAAAAGATACACTGACAAACAAGAAACTTCAAAATGATTAAAGTAATCAAAATGGCATTTACACAACAGTATAGTAAGCAAACATTGTACCCACAGACATGCTCAAGAACATCATATGTAATGTAGTGTTGCCAACTGAGCACAAAATGAAGTTTTTAAAATGGCACGAAACACAAATTATAACATTTAGAAAATCTAATTATGAGTAGAACCATACCTGTGAAGTATTGTTGTATAGTGTTGCTAACGTTTGAGGATAGGCCTATATAAATCTTGCTGTGTGTTGCTTATGTGCTGTTTTGGTACTATTCTGACATTTTCCTTTGGCAAAAATGCTCCGACACTGTGATTCGTCCATTACTTTTGTACTTCAGTGATTATATTCTTGTTTGTGGTCTCATATTTTGGTTTCAGCTAGTTCGAGTAGAGTACTGTATGTACTCTTTTACATCCCAGATTCATATAGGAATTCATATAGGCCTATCTTAAAACGTTGACAACACTGTACATCATGGCTTCACAGGTATGGTTCTACTTATAATTTGATTTTCTAGATATTATAATTTGTGTGCCGTGTCATTTTACAAAATTTCATTTTATGCTCAATTGGCAACACTGCATTACATATGATGTTCTTGAACATGTCTGTGAGTACAATGTTTGCTTACTATACTGTTGTATACATGTCATTTTGATTACTTTTTATCATTTTGAAGTTCTGTCTCACTGTATTTTTTGCATTGCTATGTTTTATTGATTCTAGATCCTTCTTTCCTCTGTATCTCCTGTGTTTCTGGGTGTCAACCCGTAAAACTTTGGGTTTCTCACTTGTCTTCACTCCTCTATCGATTATGTATTGTTTGGATCGGCAAAGCTACTATCAATAGAAGATGTTCCCTTGTGAGACTACACTCCATCCAATTGTAGATCAATGAGATCTACGACTAAAATAAATTCTCTTTCGTCTGACTTAGACTCGCATTTTGTTCTCAAATTATGGCTGTTTTTTCCTTATCCAAACTGGTTTATCCTCTTGCCCCCTATCTTGGTGTAAGGGACCAACTGCTGCACATTGTCAATATTGTTCAGAAACACCCTATATATAGATGTTTCTAAGGTATTTTTTTAAAAGGCCATCCCTAAGATTTTTTAATAGAGAGATATGTCTGAGGAAGGCTATATTACGAAGCTGAAACGTTACATATTCTCTCCCTTTTAACACAACATTGCATGTACTGTATTCTTAATATTTCACTCAGTGGGATTCACGGATTTAATTCCACGCACGGATAAGAATTCAGGGCTTACTAAAGATATGTGATAGGCTTGATTTTTTAAAACATAACTGTTCTTTGGCATATCCACAATTACGCCGATTTCTTTACTATCGCTAGGAATTTTCCATATACTGTAAAATGTAAAAATTATTTGTGAAACAATACGTTATGGATATATATATATATATATATATATATATATATATATATATATATATATATATATATATATATATATATATATATATATATATATATATATATATTGTGGGAAACCAAGTAAATAGCAGTCATGTAATAGTATGACTCAGTTAATTGGCCGCTTGAATAAATGATATTGTTAGCAAGGTCACACAACACAAGCAACTACAAGCCTCATGTATGCACGAGGCAATTCTCGTGATCATATGCCGTGAGTGTGCAATAATTTCTTCACACGGGGAACACCAAACACTTTGAAAGAAAATTACCTGTGCTCTTCACTTGCAAGAACAGCAAATAAAAGAAATAAATATAACAGCGTTCAAGGGCTTCCAGTAGCTACGTATTTATGCAATGAATGGTTAGTTTCAACCTTATACTATAACGATACTTGTTCTTAATCACCTCAATTTTGAGCCATTAAAACACATCAATTACCTTTTATACACTTAGTTTAATAAATGTGATGGAGAAGTGTACATTTTCATTTTCTATACAACTTTCTAAGATGTCTGCTTAACCCACACAATAATTCTATTTATTTTTGTTGTCATGACGACTACATCGAGATTTTGATTACATAAAAACATTTGAATAATCTTTTTATGTATTAACATCATAACTATATTACTTCTTTTTCTTTCTCTTCTTCTATTAGCAGAACCTGCCTAGTGTATATTTAAAATATTCAAAACACATTATAGCCCAAAATTACAAGTTACCAATTGTTACAAGTAAAAATATACAACATACTGTTGTATATTATGGCGCTCGATGGACTTTTCTTTTTATTCCATTATTCAATAAAAAGAAAAAGAACTTTGGACCGTTGATCTTTACATACTTTTTAAGTGCCCCTTGTATATACAATATATATTTCATATAATTCACAAATATTTCCTTATTTTTACTCAAAAATATTATTAATAATTACATTCCTTTATAATTAATTCTATAGCCGATGATTACATGGCATATTAAAAAATACAGTCAATATCCTAATTCAAGTCCATTATAGGGCATAAAGAGGTTAAATCATTAATTTTGGGCATAATAAATGAAGGTGTTAATATACATGTATTTTAGGCATTAGTAATCAAAAAACTTGAAATGTACACAATTTCATTATTTTAAACAGAAAGTAATTACATGAATATATGAATGAAAGTAGAAATAAAGTCTGAATCCGTGATAACATTTAAAGTCAAAGTTCTTTGGAAAATATATAAATTTGATTTTCATTACCCGTAATTCTTCCATAAAATGCTTGACATCAATTTTGTACAACTGTCATTACTTTCACATGTTACATTAAAAATATCTTCTTTTATTCTTTAACATTTATATTATTGGCGTAAAATTCGAATAGAACGAGAACATAAAAGCAATAATTATTTAAATACGAAGTCCTTATAAGAAAACATGAATTATTAACTTCAATATATATTCTCGCATTACAAAATTCCTTTCAAATATACTCTATAACATGAAACACGAATAATAGATTAATATTGTTTTGCAATCATAGGAAAACACATGAATAGTATAAAATACGAATATCGAATAAAACATAACTTCTATTTATCAATCCAAACACCACACGATTATAGTCGTATTAATAAACGGTATTTGTTTTGTTTTTTTAAGGTTAAGCCGATCAAAGGGTTACGCCCTTTCTTCGGGACGAGGATTATGGGTATGGGGAATTTTCTTTATTTATAGGGGGCATTGAGGGTTTGGAGCATTATTTTATTTTATTTTATTCTTATTTGTGGGCATCTTTTTTTATGAGAAGAGGTGAAGTGCAGGTGGACGTCACAAACACGAGAGTATATGTTAGTATGGACGAGTGAATGGTTATCTTCTGCCCTTGGGCGTCACAGGGCTGATGTAGACAGATGAAGCCCGCTGCTAGCAACATTGATGAAACACTAGTGCAGAGATGGATAAATGCATGGACTAAGATGAGGTGGATGATAGATGGCAAAGTCGGCCTTTTGAGGGTCATCGTCTAGAGTGTTATGGTATAGAGTGAGAAGATGTTGGAGAGGAGTGGCTTGGTGACGTGGGGGCGTATCATATATTATGTCCTGTTGAAAGGTGTCTAGGAATATCGGATTTCCGTCTGCAATGACTTTTGTACTATATTTAGTGCGAAGTGTTTCTAAGTATGGGAATATTGTTGGAAAGTTGATTCGGCGATAGAGGTCGGCAGTCGGTGCTGGTAGTTTGATACGATAAGCAAGTCGGAGAGCATGTCTTTCGGAGATGGCGAGTCTATTATACAGTTCATCAGGGGCAGAGATCCAGCAGATATGGCCATGTGTGAGAGCAGGTCGGAGGAATACTTTATAGGTCGTGATGACGGTGTCGGTATGTAAGCCCCAGGTTGTGCCCACTAGCCGTCGGAGGAGGTTTAAGCGTTTCGTTGCCTGTGATTGAATCTTTTGTAGGTGGGGTTTCCAACTGAGTTTAGAATCAAAGATGATCCCAAGGTAGGTAACTTGTGATGATGGGCGGATGAAAGTGCCGTTTACATTAATGTGAAGGAGGGAAGGATTACGATGGATTCGTGAGCGGCAACGAGGTGGGAGAAAAATGAGAGCTTGTGTTTTGAGAGAATTGATAGTGAGGCGCCATTTGGAACACCAGGAGGTAAAGGCGTCAATTGCCTGCTGAAGTGTTTTATTTATGGTTTGAACAGTATTAGATGTGGCAAGAAAAGCGGTATCATCTGCATATTGGTATACTGAGACATTTGGTGGGAGAGGGGGCATGTCGGCGACATATAAAATATATAGAAGAGGTAAAAGGACAGATCCCTGAGGGACGCCACAGTGAAGAAAGATCGGATAGGAAAGGGATTGGTTGATATTAATATAAGTCATACGATTGGAAAGAAAAGAAAGTATACATCGGATGTATGAGATAGGAAGATGGAAAGAGTGAAGTTTTGCGATGAGGCCGGCATGCCAAACTTTGTCAAAAGCCTTCTCCAGATCGAACAGTAACAAACAAGATGGTTTTGAGGTATTATAATGATTTGTTATAGCAGTGGTGAGGCGCAGAAGCTGGTCAGAAGTACTAATATGTGGGCGAAAGCCGGCTTGATGTAGAGGGATGAGATTATGGTCGGAAAGATGAGTATGCAGACGGCTGACTAGAATGCGTTCAAAGATTTTGCTAAGGACTGATGTTAGTTGGATTGGTCGGTATGATGAGAGTGCAGTAGAAGGTTTGTTTGGTTTGATGAAAAGGAGATTTTTGGAGATTTTCCATTGAGGAGGGTAAAATCCGGTGCGAAGAATGAAGTTGTAGATGGTTGCGAGAAGTGAAAAGAGGATGGGAGGAGATGATTTGATGAGTTTATAGGTAATGTGATCAAAGCCGGGGGCTGTGTTTCGTTTTGATCGGATGGCGGAAGAGATATCTTCAGGAGTCATGAGATCGTTAAGAGGAGAAGCGGTAAGTTGGTGGTGAAGATTGGGTTGAAGTTGAGGAGCGTGAGGGTTTGCACACGGCGTGTGAGAGTTGGATGAAGTGGTTGAACGGTTGGGGTAAAAATGTCTTGAAAGAAAGAGGCGAAAGCATTTGCTTTGTCAGTATCGGTTTGAAGCGGATTGTTATGTGAGATGATAGGGTATGAAGTATGACGGTTTTTGCCAGTTAACTGATGAGATTTTTGCCAGAATTTAGTAGGGTGCGAAGTAGTGGATAGAGTGTTGCAGGCTGAGATCCAACGTTTTCGTTTGTAGGCATCTAAGTAATTGTGGAGCATGCGATTCCAGCGACGATGATGTTCTAATGATATAGGATTACGTGTACGTTGGAAGTCACGGAAAGAGCGTCTAGAAGCAGCAACGATAGATTGATATTGTGGAGGTATTGGAGGTTTGTGCGGATGACGTGTACGAAGAGGGATGTTGTTTTGGGTGGCTGTGTCAAGGGATGTTGTGATTTGGTCCACAAGGTTATAGAGTTCTTCTTCACTAGTGGGCTCCTGTAGACTTTGCAATGAAGTTGTGAGGTCGGTCTGAAAATTAGCCCAGTTCGCATGTGTGTAATCAAAGAAGTGAATTGGCGGGGGTTGTGTTTTGGGGTGTGTGGTGATAATAAGATCAAGGAGTATCGGAGCATGATCGCTGCCGAAAGGTGGTAGAACTCTGAGATTGTGAATAGTAAGGGAAGGAGTACTGATCACCAGGGCCCGGATTTTGTTGACCTAAAATTTTCTAAAAAGTGACCTATAAAATGACACTAAAATTCCTGTAAAATGACCCTAAAATTGACAAAAGTTGACCTTAAAACTTGCAGTTTTTTAAACGTTTATTTCATTAAAACATTGACATTTTTTGAATATTTATTGGATTTTAATTACTATTTCTCACTCATTTTCAAAAGTTCTGATTTAGTTAGTTGCAGTTCATTGATCATTTGTGTCTTTGATTTAAAAAAGCAATAATATTAAAACTAAACTCTGACCAATTTAGTAAATAGCTTAGCATTTCATATTTGAATTACAGATATATAGGTCTATATCCAGTTAAGCAACATATAAACATTTTATAAGCTGTGATACAACAAAGTAACTCAGGAACTTTGTAATCGTCAGAAAATTTAGCTCATACCTTATTCAGCATTGCAGAAGATAACTGTAAATATTGTTACGATTTTATTGAATTAGCAGCCTTAATTATGTACGGAGCAGCATCTGTTACAAAAACAACATGGCCATGTTGGACACCTTCAGGCCAAAGTAGGGATATCGATTTATCGAAAAGTCTACATATTGTAAAATGGTTGACAGATTCCAACACGTCAACAGTTAGCAAAAATATTTTGCTAGGTTCGTCGGCTTTCATTGCCCCAACAATAAAATTGACAATATAGCGTTCCTTCACATCACTAGTCTGTCTATAGAAACAAAAATTATCTGAGTCCAAAGTTCCTCTCTTATTTTTCTTATTGTGTCCTCGTTACACTTTGGCATGTATTTTTTCCTAAGATTGGTTTCGTCTGGAATGAAACGACCTGTATGACGTTCCAGGAAATCCCGCAATTTCACATTGTTGAGTTTCCAAAGAGAAATATTTGAAGACACAAAAACTTCACACAACTCTTTTGAAAACTAAGGATTTGCCTTTACTATACAAAGCACTCTCCGCAAGTAACAACTGCGAATACTTGGTTTTATGTTTGTTTTCAACTGCCCGTAAATGTTTTTCGCTTCTGATATGCTTTTGTACAGTGTCTCTTTTCTCTGCTACCACTTTTACTTCACATGCCTTGAAAAACAATATTGTACCGTCAGTACTAAAAACATCCTCACCAAATTCGGAAACAATGTCTTAAATGAGAAGCTGTAGATGGTTTAGACCTCGGCATTCTACATACTGAAACCATCAATTCACTCTCGAATTGAAACTAGGAAGCACAGTTAAAGAATAAAAGTTTGCAAGTGTAGTTTGTATACACCAGAATAATATATAAAAAGCCTTTTTAAAACCTTTGAACATCTTCTAATCTATTTTTAGTTATTCACGTAGTCATATCCATTGTAGTAAACAACCAGAACCATCTGCTTTGGCCACTTACGAACCCCCAGCCCTCGTCAACTAGCTACAGCCTAGTGTTCACTAACTTGTTAGGAATGCAGTTTTTCCACCCCAATAATCAGGAAGCAGGAAAAAAAATCATTTAACTTCTTGTTTTTAAATCCGTAAACAGTTTTCATTTTAGGATTTCCTTATGTAGAAGAAAAAGAATAAAAAGACCATAAGTGACCTAAAAGTTACCTTAAAATATTAAAAATTGACCTGAAACTTCAAAACGGCAGAAAGTGACCAAAAGTTGACCCTAAAAAAATATATTTTTAGAACCAAGAGTTGATGGATAATGTTTTTATTTGAACTTGCCTTGTCCTATGAGTAACAGAAAAAAGTTGACTTGTCAACAAGATCCGGGCCCTGCTGATCACTATGTCGGGTGAGGTATTGCTGATTGGGCGTGATGGCGATGGGAGATGATGGTAGTCGACGGCTAGAATATTAGAAATGTAGTTTTGAAAATGTTGTTTCTCTGTCTGAGGACGACTATGAATATTGATATCTGCCATGATTATATAATGTCTGAACGTATTGTCGATGTATTGAAAAAATTCGTAGTGAATAGGGTGGCCTGGTCTGACATATATGGTGCAAATAGTAATGATTTTTGTGCGAAGATACAGTGTGACTATGGAATACTCTGGGAGATCATGTGGTTTGGGGAAAGTATGAGGACGCACAGGTATAGTATGATAGGTTCCAACTGCTGTGCCACCATTAGCTCGTTGATAAGGTCTAGGACAGTCATGACGTTGTAATTGAAACTGAGGAATGCGGATATAATCAGTAGGTTTGAGATAAGTTTCATTTAGGGTAAAAGCCTGTACTTTTTCCTCTCGGAGAAGTTGTTCAAAAACTGTTTTATGAGTGACAAGAGATCGAATGTTAAGAAAGAGGAAGGTGACTGCCATGGTGATTGATAACATGAGAAAGGTTGTTTGGATGGGTTTTGTATTTACAGAGATGGCCATTCTGGATCTGTTTTAGTAGAAGTTATGGAAAAGTGAGCATGTGGACCTGTATAGGTGGCAGAAAGTTGTAGGCCAAATAATTGTTGGGCGATTTGGTCGACCTGCATAAGAATATGTGGTCGTAAGAAGGGATGGATATTTTGTAGAATGAGCGTCGTGAACCGAAGCAAGTCTTCTACTATGACAGGTTCTCGTAAGGAGTTTGTAGGAGTTGTAGCGGAATCGGTAGTGCGGATTGGGACTGAGAGTTCAGGTTTGTCAGTTGGTGGAGCAGGTTTTTAGTGGCATTTGTAACTGTAGGTTGGATGCTGTTGATGGCAGGTATTACAAAGAGGTGGTTATTTTAAGGTTGGGGCAGTTGTTGGTTGTATGGTCTTCATTGTAATGTCCACATCGGGGTGAGTTAGGACAGTTTTTTGTTAGGTGTGAGGCATATGTTTGGCACCGTTCGCAGCGGATATGAAGTGGTGGTGAAGTGCGAGATGGTTCTACTCTGTGTCGTCTGCGATATATATAGGCACCATTTTGAAGCAGATCGTCTACTGTTTCTTTGGATGCTGTGAGGACTCGAACAAGATAGGTGGGGCCTGACTGACACTTGATACGAATGCATTTATGGATTTCATAACATTCGAGACGTAATTCGTCAAGGATTTCTTCGTCAGAATAGGCCGGTGGAACGCCTTTTATTACTACTGAAAACATGGGCTGACGTCTAGGTGGTGGTGGTTGCTTTTTTCTGGTTGATGCGAGAGCTTGAAGGTTGGTTTTGTCGCCAAAGATGTGAAATCCTGCTTTATTTCGAATTGTAGTAGCGAAGTTTTGGTCTGAAGATTTGATGATGATTCCGCTGCGAGTGAAGACTATTTCAGATACATTGACTCTTGGATAGTATTTCATCAGTTGGATTAGGATATGTTTTGGAGTTGAGTATTTGGTATCAGCATTGGTGAGAAGAAAGTTAAAAATCGGTGGAGGTTGGTTTGAAGCAATGTCCATATTTTGATCATCTATGTCACTATCGGATGCTTGACTGCAAGGAGATCGTGATCGAGTTTCTTTCTTCTTATTTTGTGACTGTAGTGTATCACCTGATCGCTTTTGAGGATTGGGATCCGTTCTGGGTTTGGCCCCCTTGCACTCCATCGAGTTCAGAGGGGACACACCCACGGATCTTGAAGATTGTGGTATGGCCGAAGCCAGTACAACGTTTTAGATGTAAGTAGAATGAGAAGAGAATAACAACGATCAAATACAGATGTCCAAATGAGATGAAGTGACGTGAGATGATCAGTGATGATGATGATGGGATCCACCCTCCAGCACTGAAAAGTACTGTCAATCCCAGTGAGAGCGTATGCTACAGAATATCCTCGGTGGCACGTTAACACTTCCCAGCTGGGCTAGGCTTGGTACAAAATGCAGCTTGTGACGTATGGTACGTCAAGCTGATGAAAGTGGTATTTGTATCTAAAGTTTTTTAATCAGTTTTATAATCAGAAAATTGATTGGAAGTATTTAACGATGACGTGGATTCAATCCATTGCACATCAACACAATCTAGCCCAAATCACGCTGACTCATAGCTTCAATTAAATTAAATTGTATTTCACAATCTTGAGTACTTTCTTGGCGATTATGCACTGTTACAGCATTCGGATTTCTATGCGTGTAATTACTGCCATCTATAAATCGATTTTGTGTGAACAGGCGAGGATTATTGTTCCTATTGAGGTAGAATACTGACATTCATACATATTATTTATCCTTTTTTATTCTGTATAGTAGCCGTGAAAGTAAACACACTTCTGCAACCGGTGTTTCAACTTCAACAGCCTTTCTTTGTTGAGTGTTTCAGAGTGGCTATAAAAAAGTCCTCCATTTTGGAAATTACCTCCGCATCTGAAGACAAACGACTTGCTTTCAGCGACTGCTTCATTTTGGTAAACAAGAAGTTTGATGGCGCGAGGTCAGGAAAGCGTGGTGGATGGGGTAGTAATTGGTAGCTGAGGCTTTGCACAAGATTCGTCATTTCCAGGACTTTGTAGGTAGGAGCATTGTCCACTAAGAGCAAACACCATGTATTACGAAGGTTTTCCAGCAAGCCTCTGTAATATGTATCAGTCACGCAATGCACATTGGTTAGGAAATCAGGAAGGCAAGGCCTCCAATGTATCCGAACGTGATTGTGAATGAGAGTTTCACAACACGTGTAAATAAATTGGAATGCCTTAAGTAGATCCGAACTGCGAAATGCAAGGACTGACGAAACTCATGCGAACTCATGCGAACTCATCCGAACTCATGCGAACGGAACGTCGTCTGCAGTCCAAGCAAAGCCGTTTCTAGCGTGGGAAGTGCCTATAGAAGCTGTGTTCAGAGGAAATTACAACTATATCAAATGCAATTATATATTTTAGATAAAAGCGAGAGTAACATAAACAAGTGTTTTGTATTTTCTTATGTCTATTTATTCAAGTGGAAACGGTAGTGATGAGATGGATCGGGATCTACACAGGAGGTGAGTCCAGAATCCCAACTTCCTTGTTAATGTCGTCTAATTTTAGGAATGTTTGTACAAATTTTAATATAATTTATCCTGATGTTGAATTTGGATATCCCTGAAAGCTTTGGACTCCCGCGAAGTAAATTTCTGCGTACGTGCCTGAGATAGATTGTATAATCGTGGAATGAAAGAAGTGGGAGGAAAGAAGTGAATACAGAGAAAATCCATGCACACAGTATTAACCCACCACAAAGGTCACTTGGCGCGGGCTGGCTTCGAATCTGGAATCCCACACACCAGATGTGAACGCTCTACCTTGAACCACAAAGCAGGTATATTATGGTGTAAGGTAAATGAATGAAGTTTCAATGGCGTCATTAAGTCCCTAAAAATGGAATATAAAATCCTTAATCAGCAGCAAAATTATATTTATTCTGGCAGTGGCTCATTATGGCAGAAAATCGAAATTACTTCTCTCTAGTTAAGGGATAAGTAATGATGTATAGCAGACTCGCACTCAGAAATCTTTGTTAAGAGGGGATCCAATACTAAAGTTCACTACGTCTATATAGTATTGAACCTAAAACTCGCATGGCCTTGAATAGCATCATGTTCACTCGCATCTGAGGTGAGAGCTCTGCCACTTAGCTACCGTGACCCCTACTATTATTTCCGCCTAGCATAGTGCTATATATAGAGTGTAGATATATATATATACGAGGCGTATCCGGAAAGAAAGTACCGTTTCGCATTCCCGCCGCTGCTGCGCTGCGATCGGCGTTTCGCACATGCGTGCTAATCGTCCTTGTTCGTCTGCTCTCAACTGGCGCCAGTTTGGTTGCTCTGCGTAGTGTTGTTTGTTTACAGTGCTAGTGTAAAATGTCTAAGACAATTGATGATCCCGCCGACTGTGAGATTCGTTCGGTAATTTAATTTTTAAACGCAAAGAATGTGAAACCGGCAGAAATTCGTTGTCAAATTAAAGATGTTTATGGTGAAAACGCAATGACTGATGGAATGGTGAGAAAGTGGGTAAGGATGCTTAATGAGGGTCGAACTAATGTCCACGATGAGCCCCGGAGTGATCGGTCTTTTGTTGTCAACGATGATTTGGTGAGAAAAATCGATGAAAAAATCCGTGAGAACAGACGTTTGACTATGACAACACTTTCAGGCGAATTCCCCACGAAGTGAAACTCGGTGTGCAGCAATGGTTCTCATCACTGGCGGCATATAGTGTCAAACTCACTGGCGGCATCGTTCTATGAGGAATTACTAGATAAGTTGATCCACCGCTACGACAAGTGCCTCAACACTGGAAACTATGAGAAAAAGTAGTGTAAGGCCCGTTACACAGTCACGCGGAGCTTCGCGCGCGGAGTCCCGCGTGGCAAGATTGTTCTATTGATTCTTATGGGTGCATACATAGTCACGCAGAGGCCTCCGCGTGGCCCTATCCGCGCTCCGCGAGGCAGATAAGGCCATTGAACAAATGGGTGCTTACACAGTCAAGCGGAACTCCGCGCGCGGAGCAGCCACTTCTCTTTAAAATTTAAAAAGAAACGTGCATGGTAGCAAAAGCAAAATGAAAATTGATCCAGATTTCTTTTCTTATTTTTGATAGTGAGTTCCTAAATAATATTTTATACTGTTCTATAATACTATTTTCATATTTTTAGTGTTATTTTTAATTTAGCTATATTGTCTTCATTTAATTGGAACTTTCAATTAATGTCTTTGCTTAATTGGAACTGTAAATGTGGTGCCTCTAATATACCACTGTTAACAGTACGTGACTATTGTAATTTTTGGACTTTCTTTCAACAAATTTCAGTTTCAGTTTCAATTATCACGGAGGTTAAATTAACACCATGTTAATGGGATCCCTCTTGTGAGGAACACAAAAAGCGTGACATTCATGAACAGGCATGGAACGAGATATGTAAAAGTTTTTTTTTTTTTTTTTGTAAAAATGAAGATGTGGACAATGAAAAAAGATAAATTGAGGCAAATAACTTATCTCTACTATTAAATAGTTGATTGGATCTGAAGTTCTAACCAAATGTACAAACATTGGTTATTTTCATTTGTTAAAAAACAGTATCTGTTAAGTGCTGTATTTTAAGAGCGTGCATATGAATTTTATTTAAACTGCATTTTTATAATTTCGATGGATTTTTTCAATTAGGTCATCGAACGACTGAATTGAAGTACGGAAATTATTGAAGAACTTCTCGTCTTCTCGCAAATCTATATACACAGACGTAAAGCTCCCTTCAGACTTCTTTGAGAAACTAAGGGATGAATCTTGAGACATTTATTTTTCTGTGTTTTTCGTTTTCTCTTCTTACAGAAATATTAAGATGCCACTATTGTCGTTTCGAACTTTTTATGTTGGCTCGCAACACTGAGAAGAATCCTGTATATAATCACGTGACGCGTAGCGCGTAGCTACGGATGACTGTGTAAGCACACACGCGTAGTGCGGAGGGCGGAAGACGGAGCGCGGAGCTCCGCTTGACTGTGTAACGGGCCTAAGATATGACAATAATTTTTTTTCAAAAAAATATGTTTTCTATATTTTTTTCCAAAACGGTACTTACTTCCGGATACGCCTCGTAGAAGTTCAATATAAAACGCTCTCGCTCCCAGCAAGCGATCCCAGGTTCGATTCCCGGAAGGGACACTCAGTCGGAAAGGACAGCCATTTTGAGTGTTTTTTCCTGGATTTTCCTCATTCACACCAGGCAAACGTCGGGATAGTACCTAACATAGAGGTTCTAGACCGTTTCCTTGTATCCCCATTCCTTTCTTCCTTCGCCACTTCTCCGGAACGTCATCCTTCATACGTGACGGACTTGAAAGGCCATAGATACCGAACGCTCAGAAATATGGGGTGTAGCAATTAAAAAGTACCCCTGTAGTGAGATTTGTTGCTAGGTCTTTGCAATCTCCCCCCTCCCCGCAGAAGAGGAAACTTTCTTATTTTTATATATAACTAAAACCCATTCCCACAGTTTGGAGCTCCTAGAAGTAGCTGTAAGTAGCAATGTTACAACCCACTGCCTCCCCCCCCCCAAGAAGTCCGTTCTGGATCCGCTTTTGGTGGTTGCACCCAGTTTAAACCGATTCTGCACGCGACTAACGTAATGTGCGAGGAGCTATCAGCGGCAGTTGAACAAATAGTTGTTATAAAGTTTCTGAGTTTCAAATTGCGAAATGGTCTTCGATCTTCAGACGCACCGGACCTTTCGATGTGTGATTTCTTTCTATGGGAGATATTATTAAAGATTTAAAAGTATCAGAAATAATCTGTACACACTGGAAGAATTAAAAGCAAATATTTCTGACACCATTGCACAGATAACACCAGATGAGTTATAGTCGGTTACAAACGCCATACTCCGTCTTCTTGACCTTTGTCTGCTGATAATCACAACAGGAATGTTTTAATATTGCTGTGGTGATTATCCTATTATAATGTTATATGAAATGTAAAAATAAATTAAACAAGGCCTACAAAGTAACCGTTAAAAAGTTGTAAAAAAAACTCATTATTAATGCCTGCCAGGGGCGTAAATAAGGGCCCCGCAGACCCCGCATTGCGGGGGGGAGATCAAGCCATCAGGAGCCCCCAAATCATGAAATTGGACGTGGAGAAAGGGCCTCACTCCACGCTGTCTGCGGAGAGGCCCCCAAACCTTTAGTTACGCCACTGCCTGAGCCACTTTTTGCTGCCACATTCTGTACAACTATTATGATTCCTGATTCAAAATAAATACGTACAAATAGTGTTAGTGATTTTGCTGAAATGTATTTTAAAACTTAACGTGACGCAGAACATTTACAAAACATTATTTTTTGATCAAATGCCAAGGGCAACGGTCACGACCGACGATGAATAAAAAAAAAGACCTCATGAACAAAGCAAGATAATAGAAAGACACCAGAAAGAAAAACTTGGGAAACGCGTGTCTTTAAGTGCTGTATTACATAACCATTCAGAAAAGAAGTTATGTGATGAAAACGCAAATAGTGAATCGAAGGATGATCGTCAAACCCCTTGTGACCTTGACTTCAGCACACATTACTGTCCGGATCTTCTGAGATTAACAATTCAGTTCCGTGAATGGATATGTGTTGGTGTGTGATCTTTTTTCAAGTCTACACGAACAGTAGTGAAAAAAAAACATAATTTAATCAGACATGGCTAATGATTTGGGTGTCACAAATGTATTTGCAAGTCTCTGGAATATTACGACCTTGCTCTTCGTGCCTCTGGCGGTTTGTGTTTTTCTTTACTATAGACATTCCAGAGCACGAATGATTAAATTGGCGAAGAAATTTCCTGGGCCAAAGCCTTTACCCTTAATAGGAAGTGCGATGGAATTTCTTGGTGCTAAAAACGGTAAAACTGATATTTTGTTGTTTATTCTGTTTTAAATCTAAATTTAGATACCATGGCTTCCAGTGACGACGCCAGCTTTAATTTTCTGAGGGGCGCAAGTGGAGGGGCAGAAAAATTGGGGGCATTTTTATACCGAAAATATCTTTATATTACTTGTCGTTCCCTAAAACTCAATTAGTCTGGGGGACAATTGAAAGAAAGATGACACTGGGGGCGCCCGCCAACTTATCCCCAATAAAAGTGAAATGAAATCTTTCAGTTTAACGTCCCACGATTATGCCCTTCAAGCTAAGGGAGATTATGATGAAACCAAGTGATTCATGATGGAAGAATTGGTGGAATGAGAAAGTGGGAGGAAAATGGAGTACCCCGAGGAAATCCACGGACTCGATGTTGTAAACTACAAGCTTGCTTGGCTGGGGATCCAAGCAGGAAGGGGACACAGTGGCTCAGTGCTGGAGCGTTCACCTTTGGTGTATGGAGTCCTTGGTTCGATCCCAGCTCGCGTCAAGTGAACTTTGTGGTGGACAAACACTGCGTACGTGGGTTTCCTCGGGGTTCTCCTTTTTCTTCTCACTGTCTTCATTCATTCCACCACTTTCACTCATTTCTCATCATCGTCGTTTCCTTTAGTCTAGCCGGCATTATCGTAGGACGTAAGATTTCATTTCATTTTTCGAAGCAGGGACAACCAAGGGCGCCGATCCTGGGGGGCCGAGAACGCCCGGGCCCCCCAAAGCTCATGTGGCCCCTCATTGTATTTGTAAGTTTATAATATTTGGCATAATTTGAATGCAATTTGTCTTAAAAATCCTCATATATGCTTTCTGCATCTGAATGCCCCCCCCCAAATTTCCAGAGAAATCGGCGCCCCTGTGGACAACATTTACCAAAGGTAAGCGTTCTACCACTGAGCCACCATGTCACATTGTCTCCATTTTAGCATCGTCGTCACTGATGACTTCTCAAATTATCGATCTTTCAAAAGATCCTAGATACTTCATAGAAAATATTACATCGTAGAAATATGGATTGGATTGGATATATAAGATATGAGTTATACCAATAATTTCCAACTAGATGTTCTATTATGTTATCGTTTGCTGTTCACATTCTCAGCAAATCATACAGAGAGAACAAGGAATAGACAAACACTCTGGTGTTTATAAATGACAGTCAGCAAAAAGACTTTTCGAATCGCAAATTCCCTCTCAGGCCGCGCCTCCATTGCTTCCGAATGGAATTGCGAATTCGAATGCGAATTCGAATGCGAATTTCCCAGCACGTGTAAATAAATCGGAGTGCCTCGATTAGTTCCGACCTGCGAATTGCGAAAACCAACGAAAAGATGCGAATGCGAACGATCCCAACCTGCTGGGATTTTTCATGGTGCACATGGCCAACCAAACCATCCATACGGTACGTCGATTACCGTTGCAAGTTGACCTTCGTAAGTGAGGAAAACTGTTTGTGATGCACTCGCTGACCTTTGGCAACTAAAAGCTATTATTTACCATAACATTTTCAATAGAGAAAGGGCAATAAAATCCAAAGCAAATGTTAGCATGTAACTTAGAAAGCAGATCTGTTGAGATAGTCTAGGGCTAATACCGTAAAATCTCTGAGTAAAGGACTCCGATGGAACATGATTATAGTGGGCTGTAAATTAGAGG
Source organism: Thermobia domestica (assembly GCF_964235325.1). NCBI lineage: Eukaryota > Metazoa > Arthropoda > Insecta > Zygentoma > Lepismatidae > Thermobia > Thermobia domestica. The sequence continues at coordinate 44,881,940 of NC_137460.1, forward strand.
TTTCCATTACAAAGAGGTAACATAAATTTAGATTACTTGCATTTCATGAGGTGTATAGGCTCTATACGCGTACGATAAATATATATATATATACAACGAACACATTGAGCAATGCTGTGATAATATGTAAAAACTATCACGTAACAGTTTCAACATAATAACTGTGCCTTCATCAGACTTCCACTCCTTCTAGCTGCTTGGGAGTGTTTTTACGTGCTGTTACGTGATAGTTTTTTTTTTTTTTTTTACATATTATCACATAGCCTTGCTCAGTGTGTTATTGTGTATTAGTACAAAATGGAAACAAGGCCTGACAGAATAGTTATATATATATATATATATATATATATATATATATATATATATATATATATATATATATATATATATATATTTGTAACTATTATATATTGCATTATAATATATTAGCTACATAAACGTTCGAAATATTATACTGAATTCTGTGTAGTGTTGTAAATAGAAAAAAAAAGTTCGTATTTTTTCAGAAATGTACGTTTTTTTTAGAAAAAAAACATTGCCTCTCGTTTTTTTTCTAAATTTCGTTTTTTTTTTCAAATAGTCATTTCTAATGCATCTTACGTCTATTTAAGTATTAAAGATTTTTATATAGGTATAATCACTGTAAAATGCAACATAAATTAAACGCTAGATACTGATACGCTACAAATATTTTACAATTTACATGAATACCATACCTATTAAGAATTCGGGTTTCAGCAGTTTTCAGCAATATCAACTAAGAGATAAAAGTAGAAATGAAATTTTGTTTTTTCGTGAAAGCAGGCCTTTATTAAGTACGAAAATAATGTCATGAACAGTATAAAATTCAAATAACTTGTCTAAAGGTAAAAACTAATACTAATTTGCCTAATAGTATTTTTCTAAATGCCATATATAAATAATTTGTCGACTAGATATATATGATATGCCGGCTCTATCATATATGCAACACGTGCATTTGCGTGGAGCGGCAAGTTTGGATGATCCGGTAAAATCTGTCATAAGTATATTATTTAAATTAAATATTTCTTGTTGGAAACAGACTTCATGATGATGGTAGTTACACTTACTAAGCTGACCTTCTATTTGAATACTACATTCATAAATTATGTTTAGGTTGCATTAGTTTAAGGCCACATGGACAATGCTAAAGCAAATGGTCGAATAAATCCGAGCACAAATTGCTTGATTGTTGCCAAATGCAAGAATTCAGTTCTCGAATAGTAGTGAATATCTGTTCCATTTAGTAAGTTATCACAGTTTTGATATGACAACTAGTCTTGCTTTTGTCAGAAACAAGTTCCTTATCATTGAAGATAGAAACAAGTTTTTTAAAAAAAAAACTGTTAACAGATATTGAAGGGAAATCATGAAATAAAGATAAAAGAGCTAGTTGCACTGGAATTGCAAACTGATACATTGAGATTGAAGCTCGATAGTGAATTCTATAAAAAGGATTACCATTTTTCCTCTGCAGGTGTGTTTGCTTTATTTTTCACTAACGTAATAGATTAATATTTTAAAAAAAAAGACATAACGGGATTGCATTTTTAGTAAGTATTTAAGCCTTTCTGAGTGAAACCGCACTTACCCTCCCCTTCGTTGTTCATGCTGGAGTAGCATACTTAAAATCATAACTTTTAAGATTTTATTCTTTCTGGAGAAAGGGGGAGGCGGCAAATTATGCCATTGCATGGGGCGACAAATTGACTAGGACCGGCCCTGATGACATGTATATAAAAGACATGAATATAGGATGACACAATTTGAAGTAATGCAGGGTGTTTCAAAATTAATATTTGGGTTTTGAAACTTTGTAGTATCTATTACAAATAACTTACAATTATAAATATTATATCAAATGAAAGAGCAACTCAAACAGTTTTGTACGCACGCATGTACATGCAGTGTTTCTTCTGTCTGCCGTTAGAAAGAGCAAGCAGCAAAGATGTAGACTAGAGAGCAGAAAGTTTTTTGTGTTTTAATAAAGACTGAATCTGTACAGTGCAACCGTCTGTGTGAAGAATATTAAGGAGACGCTTGCAACTACGTCCTTATCGTTTGCAGTTGCTACAGGTCTAAAGCCTACAGACTACGGTTTACGTGCCAATTTCGCAAGTGAAATATTGCTGCATAACAATGAAGATTTTCTGCATCGTGTCGTCTTCAGTGATAAATCAACATTTCACATAGGAGCTAATGTGAACACTCATAATGTTTGCATCTGGCAGTCAGCAAATCCTCAGGAGATGGTACAGTTGAAACGAGACTCCCCTAAATTGAATGTGTTTCGTGCCATATGGTGGAAAGTTTATGGGCCTTTCTCGCCTATCGACTAGATTGTGCCGTGTGACGAATGAATCTCACATTGAACACTTGTAGCAAAGACTGTTTGAGGTGCTCTTTTACTTGATGCATTGCTTATAATTGTACGTAAAATGTAATAAGTACTACGAAGACTTAGAACCCCAAAATTTATTTTGAAACACCCTGCATTTCTCACCAACAGTGTTGGAACTAAGATGTAAAAAGGAGAAAAAATTTTTCTTATAAAGTTATTGTTTACAACTATATTATTATTAGTCGAGACTATAACTACAACAACAACACGAGTTAGTAGTCAAAAAAAGTAATCAAATGTATACTCGGTGGCCCAGGTAGCCAAAGTGGCACACACGGGTGTCATTTGTTTAATCCGCTCCTGTGTGGACACTAATTAAGATCTCGGGATATTATTCTTGCAAAATATGGTTGGACTATAGTTTACCATATTATTTTTTTTTTCTTCTGGTGTCGAATTTCCTTCTCAAATTTCACCCCAGTCAAAAATTCAAGAATTTTTTACTAATTTCCTTTACTTCTTTTTTCCCTGTAGCTTCTTTCGTTGTAGAAAGACCTCCTTATACTTGTCAGGTAGATACCTCGGATGGGATACCTAACTGTTGACATCAATTGGACGTGCCTGCGTGCATTGTTGCCAATTAGGGAAATTAAAATTTTCCTAAATTTGGGGAAAAAATTAGAATTTTTTTTTATAAAACCGTACCTATACGTCTGAGTGCAAGTCAACTTACGCCAATCGAACATTTGTCCTTACATAACAAACGCAAGTACAGACCGTTACAAGGGGGTAATTAGGGAACGCACGAAAAATTCGTATTTAGGTTCTAACCCTTGATTTTTCTAGTTTTTCCCTACTTTTTTGTTTACAGAAATATATTTTTGGTAATTAGAAGTTTTTTCCCTTAAAAATCGTCGTGTACCAGTGTTTAATTTAAGATAGTTTGCGTCTGTCTGGTAGCAGTGTTACCAGCTACAGAAAATTTTAATTCTAGATTTTAGGGGGAAATTTTGGAAAAATTATCTGTTTTGTCTCTATTATTTCCCTTTTGTTGGTTATATCGGACCAAACGTACCAGTATCTGGAAGTCTCGTCTTTGCTCTACACAACGCATTATAGAAAGTTTCAATAGGATAATTAGGGGAAGTACAGTAGACCTTGTTCTCTAATTGGGAAGGTAAGTGTGATTTTTTTTAAAGGTAGAATGATATATTTTTTATTGACATGTTTACTTTATTAGATATCGTCACAATACTTGTAGGATATATAAGAGGGATACCAAAGCTTATTTTAAGATAGTTTGTGTGTGTCTGATAGTAGTGTTGCCAGCTACAGAAAATTTTAATTCCAGATTTTAGGGCAAATTTTGGAAAAAAAATCCCTTTTTTATTTCTATTATTTCCTTCTTGTTGGCTACATTCGAACAAACGTACCAGTGACTAACAGCCTCATCCTTAGCCTACACAGCGCACCATAAAAAGTTTCACTAGAATAATTAGGGAAAGTACAGTTGAGGTTTATAATAAACCATGTTCTGTAAGTGGTAAGAAAAGTGGTGAATTTCTGAGGTAGAATGAGATTTTTTTTAAAATTTCATGCTTACTTTGTTATATATCGCCATGATACTTGTAGGATATATTCTCGGAGTACTAAGGGCTATTTTCAGATATTTTTCGTCTGTCTGATGGCAGTGTTTCCAGCCAAAACAATTAATTCCCGCTTTTAGGTGAAAAATTCAGAAAATTTCCCTTTTCCCCTCTATTATTACCCTCTTACTGGCTACATTGAAACAAACGTACCACTACCTGAAAACTTCCTCTTTGCCCTACAGAATGCAGCATAAAAAGTTTCAATAGGATAATTACAGAAGCCGTAGCCCCGGCATATTTGATTTTTGCTTGTGAGGCGTAAAAAGTGTCAAAATTTCATGTGTATGACAGAATTTTTTCTTTCCCTCTTTGGATGAAAGCAAGCGACTTCAGGATTTCACTGTACCTTGTCAACACACCAAAGATTTTTTTAGGCGACTTGAACCCATATAGTAGCAGTGGTACTAGATACAAAAAAATTTGAAATTCGGTTAGGGAATTTTTTGTAAATTTTCACCCCTACATTTCCCTCAATAATTTCCCACCCATTGGCAATACTGCAATGCAACTTACACCAAAAGATAGCCACATTCATTTTCTAAAAAACAAGGCCTTAACCATATCAATCGAGTGAATGGTTTTTGTCCAATAAGTCACTAACTGGAAATGTAGGAAAACGCCAAAAATGACCTGGGGCCGAAAGGAATAATCACACAATTTTGCTAGTATATAGGTGCAAAGAAACAAAAGATGTGTAAGTTACGAGGGCTTCGAATCAAGTTCTGTTGATTATTTCAATAATCTGCGACGTAAATCAATAAATAATAGTTACCAGAAAAAAAACAGACATTTGAAAAAAACATGAAAAAGAACGATGTTTTTTATTGAAAAAAACTTCACAGAAAAAAACCGTTTTTTTACAACACTAATTCTGTGTTCCAATTATTGGGGCAAAGAGTGGGAAATCCCCGTCTATAATGAGTAAAAGTATTGCCGGGAACGTTTTTTATAAACGCATAGTACAAAGTGTACTCGATATTGGTAATTTTCTTCTCAAATACACGTACATGTCATACCCACGTAAAAGTTTGTAATTTGCTTAGTGACTATGTGAGAAGTAAGATTAAACAAGTAAGAACATGTTATATTATTACAATACTGAAAATATAGACAGAACTCAGAATCGTGACGGCTTACGAATTTCTTGAGATTAGGATCTATCTATTAAAATGCTACAATAGCAATTAAAAGCAACTGAGCTCCAACTATAACTTTGGCTTTCAAATCTTTCATTTACGGTTATGTGTGATCTCACGTTTAACACAAACAAACTTAACATTTTGAGTATGTGTACTTTAAATAAATTAGTTAAATTCATCATTTTCATAAAGTTTATGTTTTAAAATTATTGTTCAAAGCCTTTGTATTTTAATAAGCCTTCTGTAAAATCAATCACGTGACTTGTGCTGCCATCTTCCGAGCTCTTTTAAACTATATGTTGTGGACGTTTATATGTTTGTGGTCAATCCTTTCGACAATGAGACCTCGGAAACTACAGGCTCTAGAAAGATGACGTTTTCACTGATCGATTGCAAATTTCATGTAGATTGTCCAGTTCTAATTGAATATTTAAAAAACATGGCCACTATTTATTTATTACATTTTTACGGGTACATTGGAAGTTGAAATTTAAAAAAGAACTAAAGCATCACATCCTACGCATTATATATTCCAACACCACAGTGTTGTATATAGGGGTTGTATATGTCTCAGGCGTTTGTTTCATGGCCAAATAATAATGGAAAAAGAAGGATAACCATTTCTGCAATCTAAGATGAACCTTTATTTTTGTAGTGTTTTGCCCAATGAACACCATATATAACTGACATTATAATTAATTGTGTATGTAACGTATTTGCTTATTACACACTGCATGCAAGAGGAAAGAAAACACTGGTCATACATGAATTAAAAACTGCAATCGGAAGTAGGCTCAAATCTAGCAAACGGTGCGAGATATTGAGAAAAAATAATCGAAAAAAGTCTCCACTGTATGATACCCCTTGGCTTTTTTTTTTTTTTTTTTTTTTTTAATAAATACGTCTTTCACTTGTGTCTGTAAACGGACATGTACAGACGTTGTGAGGAATGAAAAGGAGATTTATGTTCATATGCGAATGATGCGCTGTGTAGAGAGCGCAGGTTCAGCTAGTTAGAAATGAAATTTCTGGGTTTCCGGCGTCTATGGCCATGTTAGTCCCTCACGTATGAGAAATGACTTGCATCGTCAATCACACTGCCTGGAGAACTGGGAAGGAAGAAAGGAAGGAAGTGGCCTTTGACCATTATGATAGGTACCATCCCGGCACTTCTCTGGTATGAATGAGAAAACCCCAGGAAAACCTCACTCCGAATGCCTGCCCTGAAAAAAAAACTTTTACACTTTTCCAATCGAGTGCCTTACCGGGAATCGATCCCGGGGACACGCGAATTTCTTGGAGGAAGGTTTGCAAGATTTGTCTATCGTATACGTACATCCTCGTACGGACACTATAATCTGTTTCACGTAACCTGATTGGAAAAAGAAGAAATTTTCCCCACCACCACGCTCAAGTACAGGTGAATGTTTGTGTTCTGTCTTCCGCCATCAGACCCCGCACACGGAAGTATAGAGTGTACCTAAATATGTCTAAATAATAAATTATAACTTTCATAATAACACTGCGTATTTTAAAACACTTAATTACATTTGCCTGTATTCGTGAAGTAAGTAATACATGTTATTATAATGGAAATTTTATTGAACAGTTGTATTGTTTGTTTTCCTTCTTTTTGACATTCGAGCTTCTGACATAATGTTGGAATGGCAAGGGATGGCAGGGTTGGTAATTGAATGGGTATTTACTTATTAATACAATAATTTCATAACATAAAATCGAAAACCGAAAATGAAATCTTTATAAGTTTTACGTCCCACGATTATCCGGCTAGGCTAAAGGATACATTGATGATGAGAAATGAATGAAACTATGGAATGAAGCAAATGGGAGGAAACGGGAGAACCCGAGAAAACCCACGCGCACAGTGTAAACTCGAAAATCAAGTGCGATGTGTATGGGTAAATTATCAGAGCGTTAAGATAATAATAAAACCTGAAATGCTATTTTAAAAAAAAACTTCTCGTTTCCTCTCTTATTAACAGATGTTCTTACATTAAAAAGAACAAGAAGAAAAATATATACACGGATAATAGTGTTCCAATAATAATTTTGTTTGCTGAGCCTCTCTTGCAGAAGAGGGGAAAAATGTTCTTTTACTGTCTGAGAAATATTATCGGTCTCTATTAATAGGAATAACAATTTGCAGTAAATAACTTTCAGAGATGAGACGGTTATGGCGTACAGAATTTAAAATAATATGAAATCTTTGAGTTTTACGTCCCACAATTATGCCAGCTAGGCTAAAGGAGATGGTGATCATGAGAAATGAAAGAAATGGTGGAATGAAGAAGGTGAGAGGAAACGGGAGATCCCCGAGGAAACGCACGCACGCGGTGTTTGTCCACCACAAAGTTCACATAACGCGAGCTGGGATCGAATCAGGGACCCATCCACTACAGGTGAAAACTCTACCACTGAGCCACAGCGGCCCCAGGCGTGCAGGATAGTATAATGTTGTAACAAGAGTGGAGTATTGTATAAGAAAGAAAGAGTAATGATAAATAGGACTTTGTTCAATTATTCAGAAATAACGAACGTTTTGGCTTAAAGAGCTCAAAGGTTCATCGTAGCAGAAACAAACATTTCCATTAGATTTTAACCTGTGAAAAGTCAATGTACCATGTTTGTTATCAACCATCATTCAAAGATTGTGCTTTGTATTGTCCGGAAGCTTTTTCTTTCCCCCAGCAAATAGTCTTCTTCTCCTAAGCTCTTTGAATAGGACTTAATGACTTGGTGCGAATTTCTCATACAAGCAATGTATCATGCTTATCTTGTACGTATTAACTTTACTATTTCTATAACACTCGGTGACCTGTAGTTGTTGTGAAATAAAAAAAAAAAAAAAAAAAAAAAAAACTTGTATAGTGTTTTAATTCACCTGAATGTATGTCTTTTTCCCTCCAAATATTTTTATCAACATTTTATTTTCGAAACCCCGCAGTTCCCGTTCTTGTATTCGTGTTAGGGATCAACTTCGACATTCACACAAAATTGGGCAGATTGGGCTCTTATTGATTTGAATGTTTTCGATATTTGTTAAGACAATAAAATGTTTTACAGTAGGGTAAAACTTTAGTACATAAATAATATGCAATACTTTTTTACAAGACAAAACTTGAAAAACAGTAATTGTTTGTTACTCGGTGTTGATAGCTAAAAGGAACAGCGGTGCTTTCTCAGCATCAGGTGCGAGCGAATTGACGTACGGATTTAGAGCTTACACGATTCTGTTCATTAGAAAACTTCCCTCCCAGGGGCGTCATTTAGGGAGGGCAGGAGGGGGCAATTGCCCCTCCCCAAGAGTTTGAGGAATGTATATACTTTATTAGATTGTCTGCTAATATATTAGTAAAAAGCGTGAAAGTCTTATGGCGGTGGTGCTCTTGCCCCCCTCAAGCAAAGTCTGAAATGACGCCCCTGTTCCCTCCCTGTGAAGGTCAACGAATTGCTTTCCCCTTCTGCAGTGGTAAGTGGTGGCAGGTAGGGGAGTTTCCTATCAGGTTGCCTGGGTCAGACTTTAGTTTCAAATTGAAATTTGCTTGTAGCTGCTGGACCATTGAAAATTTATTTACAAATTGCAGAAAGAAATCATTTTCTGTGCTAAATACGCAGTAACTAAAAATAACTTCTGTTCATTTTGAAAAGGTAATTAAAACGTTGAAGTTATTGATTGATTGATTGATTTTTGAGTTTTACGTCCCGTTCAGCAGCGAGGCTATATGAGACATGGACCTACTGATTAACGTGGAATCCGAACCACATGAACTCCCGCCGGGAACGTTGAAGTTATTAAAAAGACTGTCCATATTGGTATCTGTGAAAGTGTCCTAGAAAAGGACGTCTTGCTGAAACAACAACAACAACAACAACAACAATAATAATAATAATAATAATAATAATAATAATAATAATAATAATAATAATAATAATAATAATAATAATAATAAGTTGAGGTTAAAGTACGCCATCTTGGGTTTGATTCCAGAAAGTAGACTATTTGAAGTAGAGGTTGGCCGGCCATAATCGTTCATAAGTTGTAACATCAGATTATTTAGTTTAATTTTGATTACACTGTTCAACAAATTTTGATCGAAAGTATGTAAATTCTTTGAAATTACGATTTTTACATTCATTTAAGCATAATATGAAAGGAAATGATAATAGAAGAATTTTCTTAGCTCAGGTTGTGAAAAAACGCCCTTGTACAACAGTAGCTGTATATATACAAATGTATTAATATTTATAGAACATTTAAGCAAAATCCTTGTAAAAACCTACATTTCACTTTTTTTTATCTATTTCACTGTGATGTGATAAGCTGGGGAGTTAAGAAGTTCCCTAACCTATAGCTTTCTATACCCTTGTACTTCCTTTTTCAAAATTGCGCAAATACCAGTTTCACAGCGATACAGAAAATAAAGTAACCGTGGTCAAGTTAAACATTAACAATTCCGTAATAAAAATCAGTATTAACATCAAAACATGAAAAATATGTACAAATACCTTTTTGTGCAAGAACTACACTGGAATGTAGACAAAAGTTTCAAGTGATCCCTTGTACAGGATTTTGTTTATTTTATTTTGAGCGTCTTCGTTTGGCTTGCCTTTTGTAGGTTACATCTGGAGCATCCCTTGCAATAGTCCAACAGTAGTCGGCCAATATGTTAGAACTCCACTTTCCCTCATATCTCTTCTCCATGGCTGCAATATCTTGATGGAAACGCTCACCATGTTCGTCACTTACTGCTCCACAATCTTCGGTAAAGAAGTCTAGATGTGAATGAAGAAAGTGGAGTTTCAGAGACATATTGCAACCAAGATTTTCGTAGCACAATAACAACTTTGCTACCAGTTGTTTGTAATTTGTTGCTCAGTGTCTTCCCAAGAACTGTGAACAAACACTCTTCAAGCTTTCCCACGCAACTTTCTCCTCACCTTGGAGAATTTCGTCGAACTTGTGATCTTTGAATAGTTGCCTAATCTGTGGTCCTATGAAAACACCCTCTTTAACTTTGGCATCACTTAGTCGAGGGAATTGTCCTCTTAGGTACTTATAGGCCTCATCCTCTTGGTTCATGCTCTTAACAAAATTTTTCATTAGACCTAATTTAATATGTAAAGGGGGAAGCAAAATTCGGTTACGATCTACCAGTGGTTCATGCTGCACATTTTTCACTCCCGGCTGAAGAGTTTCTCTGGTACTCCAATCACTTTTGCGGTAATGAGATCCACGATCTCTACTGTCCCATTCACATATAAAGCAACAATACTTTGTATACCCTAACTGCATACCTAGCAACAGTGCTATTACTTTAAGGTCACCACAAATGAGCCACTGAAAATCGTAATATTTAATGGCTTGAAGTAAACGTTTCAAGTTTTCATAAGATTCCTTCATATGAACTGCGTAACCTACAGGAATTAAAGGAAGTTCATTTCCAATATGTAAAAGCACTGCCTTTAAACTCACCTTGGACGAATCTATAAAGAGCCTTCACTCCGTAGGTTCGTAATTAATTTTAAGTGGCCTCATGAGACCATTTACATCTGTACATGCCACAAGTGTGTCTTCCATAGTAAAAAATGAAGTGAACATCATCTCCCTATTCCGATACACTGAAATATTTACTTTTTCCTGCAATAAATTCCATTGCTTTAAGCGTGACGCTAAAACTTCGGCTTTGCTTTTCGAGAGGTCCAAGTCTCTGATTAGATCACTTAGTTCCTCTTGAGTAAGTCTATGTGGTTCACATGGAGGTTCTTCTACAACAAACGTAGGGTCCTTCGAAGTACTTGATTCAGGAGCTTCAATTTCTTGATCATTATCAGAAAAAAGATCGTATTCTTTAGGTGGGTCAGGAACAGGTAGTCCTTCTCCATGTGGAACAGGGCGCATTGCAGAAGGAATGTTAGGATAGATCAAGGCCCGCTTCTTCTTCGTGGAAATTCTCTTCTTGACGGAAGGAACCATACAAAAATAACAGTCTCTGATGTGGTCGTTTGGCTCCCTCCCAAGCATGGGCACTGCAAAAGGCATTGAGCGCCCCTTCCCATTAATCCAATTTCTTAGATTGCTGGCACAAGTGTTACACACAATGTGGGGTGCCCAAGATTTATCTTGGTCTCCAATTTTACAATCAAAGTAATATTGATAGGCTTTTCTTATTAGTGGTGTTATAGTCTGCTTTTGTGAGGAAAATGTCACTTCCCCACACACGTAGCAGAAGCTATCCGCACTGTTTACACAATTTCGCGGCATTTTTGTTTATTGAAATCCTCAAAATGTCACTTGAAATAGTTCCGACAACTATTTAAAAATGTACATTCGAAATACCAGTATTTTTGCGTACTTGTAGTTGTATTCTTATGTCCTGCACTACACAAACGTCACACCCAAAACGCTGATAACTGCACTAAACCTGTCTTTTCTAACAATAGCAGAACACTACTGAGATAAGGAGCACAATGAAACCAAGCGTTCATATAGTTTCTCCAATGTTGCCGGATCAGTGTAACATTTTACCCCAAACGAAGCGAATATATTTATTTTTAAAGCGTTATTATTAGACATGCCTGTAAAACGAAAAGTAGAGCTAATATTCGAAAATAACTTTCAAATTCGTGATCAGCACCACAAAATCAATAAGAATTAGCTGATTTTGTTCAATTTACATTTTTGTTGTTGAACAGTGTTATTTATATGAAAATAAATATACTTTTAATTAACCTATTTATTTATTTATTTATTTATTTATTTATTTATTTATTTATTTTTCAGAAATATTCATCAGAGTGAATAACTTTATTAAAACTTACAGTGACACTGTTGCAGTTTGGCTTGGACCTGAATTATACGTGTTAACTGCTGCCCCATGGGTAATTGAGGTAAGGAATGAATATACAGGGTGATTCACCTAAACTTGCACTGCAGAATACGTCGGAAATGAAACATACAATCGATGCTCTACTTTCAGAGATGTCAAGTGTATAGAAGGGTTGATATTTGTAGGCCATTACAAAACAAAAGAATGGTTAAATGGAGTTTTGTAAACAAAAAGGCACTTTTAAAAACTTGAACAATGCTTTGGAATGTCGTGTAAAGTGAAGTACAAGTGAGGGAATGCCAATGGTGTTTATTGCATGCGTCTAGTTCAACTACGTCAAGAGATATCGCCGAAAGAAACCAAGGACAAACGAAAATGCCCCATTCAATAGTATAAGTACAAGACAAGCACCATGGACTAAACCTCCCAGTACATCATACACATTCACATTCACAAGTTTCGTTCAAAATTATGTCTATTAGCTGCAAAACAAATCTCCATCTAATGTGTGAAGATTGCTGTACATGTTGTAGCACTTCAGACGAAGTGTTAGAACGGACTATACCAATATAGCGTTTCATATCGTTGGGGATTGTTGACATATTGTTGTACAGAGAAAAAATCTAAAGCTGTGAAATCAGGGAATGGGCTGACCAATTGGCAGCTTGCTTCCCTTCTTTCAATCCAATGATAAGGAGACATTTTGTACAGACAGACCGTGGTGCATTGTGGGCTGGGTAGCTGTCGTGGTAGAACCACATGTTCTTTCTGATCTCTAGTGGAATGTCATCGGTGGAAGGTTGTTCTTTAGCGAGTCGACGTACTTTGGGGAATCTACTGCAGTATGCCTTCAATGAGAAACAGCCCTATGATATATTAGTCTACTATACCATCCCACACATTTACACACCAAGAACGTTATTGTTCTACTTGACGTAAGCAAAGGGAATTGTTGACAGACCAATAATACATGTGTCGGAGGTTCATCTGACCATGATTGTCAAATGTTGTTTCGTCAAAAAACAAGATGAAAGACATTCTGGCCTAATACCCATTCGTAAAACTGTTGACGAGAACCGTTTCCATGGAGTTCTTGCATGGGACTTGTGACTGGATGGATGATACGAATGGAACATGTGACAGTGGAGAATATGACCGACACCCTTGCCTGACTCAGGCCAAAACCCTTTGCAATGGCACGCATGCTAACGTGATGATTATTTGCAATTACATATTCTTTTCCGCTTGAATGTAGTTCCGAAAAAAGTTCAAATCTTCACGGATCATGTGAACAAAATCATTATACCTAGGTTTTATTTTTACATATTTTGGCATATTTTACTCAATATTACATATTTTCAGGCATGTTATTTAAAATCTAATATTTTAGCAGTTTCTTGTAATCCCTGACCATTCTCTACTTGTGACTGTTATAAGGAATACAAAACAACTTGAAGAAATGTTAATTTCCGAGAAATTTGCCCTGTCCTGCACTGCATTCCAAGCACTAGGAGGGGGGGGGGGGGGCGAGGAGCAGAAGGCTAAACGTAATTTTAGATGTCTGGCATTGAAGATTTCACTGCTTGAGACGGTTCATTCCGTCACTCTTTCAACGAAAATCACCCAGCCAGTTTCATCCCTCCGTGCTGTCTGACACAAAAGTAGCCGTAATGTGGAAAATTTCTTCATATGAACAGACGTTGTCTTGTGGACGTGTTTATCGTGGACTGAGGTTTTGTGTATCGATATTTCGTCATGGCACCGGTTGCATCATCGCTAGCATCTAAGTTAAAATCATGAGTTACTGTAGATGATGCTTTCACAATCGATGGTAAATAATTATTTGTAAAAACGTGACAGTATGTGACAAAAAGATAAGTTGCTCCATGAAATCGCAATTCCAACAACATATACGAACCGCGCTTTACACAGGAAAGAAACGGGAATTATCTTCTCACAAACAAGTTCTTTTAACGCAGATGCGACAGAGATCGTCTTCATCAGAGAATGAGTTTTTCGCGGACATGTATGGTGCAATGGTAGCTGCAAACATTCCTTGGAACAAACTTCAAGTGCCAAAATACCGGGATTTCTTGAAGAATTATTGCAAGCGAAATATCCCGAATGAATCTATATTGCGGAAAAAAAGTACGTCGATGTTTGCTACATCAAAAATGTCGAAGAAATTCGCGCTCAGATCGGTGATTCCTATATATGGGTGGCTGCGGACGAAACCACCGACCGCTTGGAACGCTTTGTTGTGAATTTAATAGTTGGTAAGCTAGATCCCAACTCGCCCTCGAAATCCTACTTGATATACAAAGTGTCCGGAATGGGATTGACGGTTTTAAAAGTGTATAGTTTTAATATGGTTAAAGATACAGAAAAAAAACATGCATTTTAAAGGAGAACTCAAAAAGTTTATTTGGTCTTGCTTACAAGTCATTCTAACTCAGTGTAACTCCACATGAGCTCCATTTGTAACTCTTATAATATCTAGCTTGAACTCAATCTCTCTCCACATATTCTGTAACATCTGAGGTGTTCCTAATCCGGTTCTTCAGTTCATCAAGGTTACGCACCTTTTCACCAGAATACACAAGGTCTTTCACATACCCTCACAGGAAGAAGTCCAGGGGGGTAACATAGAAGAACGTGGAGGACACCTAATTAGCCTATCACGGCCTATCCAACGGCCAGGAAATTCAGTACCAAGGTACTCCCTCACTTGTAGGCTCCAATGTGACGGGGCACTATCCAATTGGAATATCACTTGAGGTTGCAAATGTGACTAGGGAACAACAAAGTGTTGAAGCATGTCTAAGAACACATTTCCTGTTATGGTTTGCTCTATGAAAAAGAAGGGGCATTATGTGTTAAAGCACACCAAACATTCAATGTGGGACTGTCTCTAGAATGTTCTATGTACGCATGCGGATTCTCAGATCCCCATATCCTAACATTGTGTCTGTTAACACAGCCGGACAAGTGACAAGTCGCCTCATCAGAGAAAACAACGTTCAATAGGAAATTATGGTCATAATCAATTCTGTCCAGAATTTCAGTAACAAATGCTGCTCTCTGGGGCTTATCGATGGACTTATTTTCTTGCAACAATTGCATCTTATACGCGCGCAAACAGAATCGTTTGTGTACCACATCGTGCACTGTTAATTTGAAATTCCCAATTGCCTGCTCGCTGCGCGAGTTGACTTCCTCGGGCTACGTGAGAAACACTCTCTTATTGCTTCCACATTTTCTTCTGACATACGCGATTTACCATCGCTGTGTTGTTTCACTACACTCCCCGTTGATAAAAATTGATCCTTCCACGCCTGGATATTGTTGCGTGATAGAGAATCCCTGTGGTAAACACGTCGAAAGTTTTGTTGAACTTGAACAACACTTTTGGCCTCTGCAAACCACCACACGCATTGCGCCGTTTCGACTACCGACACCATTTCTGTTTATCGGCGATACTAGTTGTTCAAGTATGAAAATTTGCTGAACAAACTTTTTGACTTTTCCTTCAATATGAATGTTTTTTTTCTTCTGTATCTCTGACCATATTAAAACTATACACTTGAAAACCGTCAGTCCCATTCCGGACACCCTGTATTGCCAGGAGCTTGAATGTGTCAATCATTCAACCGTGGCAAGGTTCGTAAATAATGGCCTGAAAATGCTGTGCCCTCGTGGTGTTGAAGAGGAGAAAGTACTTGTTTTCTACACTGACTCTGCAGCGTACATGTTAAAGGCAGGTAACGCACTTAAAGTTTTCTATCCCAACTTAGTTCACGTCACTTGTGCTACACATGCACTTCAACGTGTCGCAAAGAAAGTAAGAAGCAAGTTTCCTGACGTGAATAAACTTATTTCCAGTGGAAAAAAGGTGTTTTTTGAAAAATCCCCAAAGAGTCCACTGTTTCAAGGAACGTCTGCCAAATGTACCTCTCCTCCTGAGCCGGTGTTAACAAGATGGGTACTTGGTTAGAAGCAGTGACATTTTACAACGAACATTTTGAGGGCGTCAAATCCATTGTAGACTCGTTCCCGCCGACAGTGCAGTTTTCGTGCGTGAAGTGCAAGCTGCGTTTTCTGTTCCCAAGATGTCTTCTTTGCTTGCGTACATTAAAGGCAATTTTGGTTGGCTTCCTGAAACCATCAAGAAATTGGAAACTTCTTTACTCTTGCTTCAGGAATCCTTGTGTGTCCTGGAGGATGCGAGAAAGAAGTTAGATGTTGTTCGAGAAGAAACTGGTGTGAATGTTGCCGCTAAGTTCCAGAGGGTGCTGGAAAGGAAAACTGGGTTCATCACATTTCTCAGTGTGTGTAAAATCCTGAGTGGAGAAGTTACAGAAGATCTGCATATTAACCCCGAGAAAATTCACTTCATGAAATACGCCCCAGTGACATCAGTAGAAAGGTCATTCTCTTCCTACAAAAATGTAATGTCAGACAAGTGTCTTTCTATGTCTTTTGAAAACGTCGCAAAATATATGGTGGTGCATTTGTTTTTCTAAATAAGTGCCTCAGATAGTGTTTGGATTGTATTTGAATATTAGAAAAATTGTAACATTTCGTAAACTATCATACAAGTAATTGTTTAGAAATAAACAACGAACTGCTTTGACTGAGTGCAGTGTATATACTGTATTAGTGCTATGTTTCTAAATCCACGCAAGAATAGTTTTGGTAAGTACATTGTGAAAACTTTCTATTATATTTGATTGGCCCTCTACTAATATTCCAAAATATATTTTTTTCCGAGTTGAACTGCGTTTTGTTTCATGTTTAATGAATGACCTAATTATTGAAAAGCTTAGCAACTTCATTTTCAAATTTGCTTAATTAAATTAAACATCACACATACAGTATATGTATAGGCTACAACATGAAGTATTCAAATTGCATAAAAAAAACAAAATTATATAGCAAAATACATATTTTAGCGACATTTTGATATTATATATTTGACTGATGTTACATATTTCACTACACATAATTAGCTTTGTACCTTACATATTTATGTGCATATTTGACAAAATGATATTACATATAATCCGGGCGCTAGTGATGATCTACCGGGACAGCAGCTACTGTAGAACACTATTTCCGATATTCCAGTGACTAGCTTGTTTCTCGTAAGAAAAGGTGTTACATTTCCAGTTCCCCTAGTTCGTTAAAGAGTTTCAGAAGTAACTGTCGGCTTGTCTTATGTTTGTTGAGTTACCTCTTGGCGTACCGTACACGATAGCATGCCATTTTTCCTACATTCACTGTACACAACTGTATGTCGGCTTTTTCAGCATTTGAAAATACCACATTCCCGAGTAAATCCAGCACGTCTTACTTCGTTAACTCGTGACAAGGACGATCCCATGTATTGTGAAACATACACCCGAGCCCGAACCACAATATGGACATCATTTCGCCTATGGTACCTGTACTATTAACTGGAGTGTTACCATTCGTCCTTGGTTTATCTTCGAAGTCGTCTCTTGGTGTATTTGGACTAGACGTGTGGATTAAACACATTAACATTTTCACCACTATTACGACATTATTCCACTTAAAACTTACATTGTTTTATGTATATACAATACTCCATTTTACTTTCTTTTAATGGACTACTAATTTCAGCCCTTCTATATACTTGATACCTGTGAAAACAGCACATCCATTTTTTTTTTTTTTTTTTTTTTCAATTTCAAACCTATTCTTAGTGCAAGTTTTAGGTGAATCATGCAGTATACTATTTTCGTGATATTGAAAATAGAAATATGAAGTACCTCGATTCACAATGTATATAATAACTATGTGAGAAATGAATTCATACTGTAAAGTATAGTTTGGAAGGTCAAGGTAAACATGTTTAGTTGTTTACAGATGCTTTCTACCGTGACTGTATTTTTCTTTATATAACTTCTACTTACCATTTTCCATGCTCAAACTGACTAAACATCTTCACTTATTTTACCACGTTCTCTTCTCCTTTTTCGTGGGAAATAAACTGTTTTAAAGGCAATGAAGAAGATCACGCGATTTCATGTATGATATATGATATATGAGATATATGCATGATATATGAGATATATGTATGATATATGAGATATTGAGAGTAGAAAAAGCTGCATATCCTTTTAGTATAGATAACCAGCTTTTCTTTGTTACTGTACAGGTTGCACAAATGCTAGGGGATGCTATAGATTATTAAATGGAAGATGAATAGCCACCATTAAAGTCACCGTTACCCCGTCAAGAACTTAACGGATTAACTGCATTAACGAAAATCGACCTAATTAATCGTTCTAGCTGTCTAATGTTAAATTCATAGAATTCAAAAATTCGTTTTCTTTAACCAGTTATCGTGTAGGGTAAGGGATGGACGTATAGTAATATTACAATTTTGTTATATAAGGCTCGTTTGGGTGATCTTAGTAAACCATTCCTCAAATAAAACCAGTATTGTAAAGTTTGCAGGTGTAAATAAGGATGATAGCTTGGTGGTATATGTGGGAGAAGCAACACATTTTTGGAGAAGACTACGCGTCCTTAGAGCGCAAGGTTCTATGTCCAATTTTAGAAATTTTACAGGAGAGCAAAACTAAAGGACATAGGACATAGGACATAGAAGGACGTATGGCATAGGACAATATTTCATTCATTATTTCTTGTAAATAATAACGATTTCGTACGCCTTTTGTCGCCATGTGAAATAGCACATCATGCACCATCTATAAGTATAAAAAACTCAATTTCGAAAAAAAAAATAGGACTTAGAACCTTTACGCTCTAAGGACGCGACTAATATATTTCATACTTGCACTTAAACTGATAAAAAACTGGGAAAGCGGTAAATATTTATCATAGTATTCGTAGATTTAGAGAAAACATTCTACAACATGTCTACAATATGGGAAGAACTTTAGGGAATTGGAGCAGAAGACAAAACAATATAGTGGATAAAATAATTCTATGAAGCTCACCAGCGCAGGATGGGGACAAGCCATGCAAGTAAAAAATGGTTCGAAGTGCCCAACTAAGTACCACGTGACTCATAACTTTCTCTTCATGTTATCAGTAAACCCACACAGAAAACAAGGAGCAAATTTAAAGGACAATGGAAGCAGGTGAACAATGTGTAGTTGGTGGTTTTGCAGAGTTGTTTACACGACACGAAGTGCCCACTCATAGAATTCTTCATAAGGGGGGATCAAAAGTCGATAGATTGTAGGGGGTCCGGACAGGGTGTCTACCCCTGACGCAAATAAAACACAAGTACACTATTTAAAAAGTGATGAAGTTTTGAAAGGGTTCGGACCCGGTCGTTGAACCCCGATGTATTTGTCCCTGTACGACATCCACTCACAAGGTTTTTCCCCACATATTAAACACTCCGGTATAGAACAGACATTTTTCATCGATACAGTACGTGAAACCAATTTTTAAATATTCCTCGTTATACAGTTTGAATTTAGTGTTCTTACAACATTAAGAACAGAAATATCTACCTATGTAGCGGTGTCATTGAATGTTACTCGTACAAAATTGAAGAAGTCAACATGTCGATCACGTATTTAATGCATTGAAGAAGTTGGATAACCCTATAAAAAAAAAGTTGGATAACCTTATAAATTAATCTGTTAGTCATTGACATCGTCATTTCTGCCGTTTACAGGTTGCTCCTGTTTTATATTGAAATCGAATAAATTTTATACAGTCTCTTTAATGAATGGTAGAAGCTCACTGCCACTATGCTATGTTGTTCTTGCATTGGTTATTTCCATGCATGTATTGCTATCCACAATACTTCCCTATTACTGCAGAGATGGTGAACCATTCCTACATTCAATAACAACTACACCTATATAATAAATGGCGTTCTTTATTAAGAGGCGTAAACAGATTAGGCTACTTATAACATCTTCTATAACTTTGAAAAAGACGTTGGATACATCGCAGCAGGGATACTCTCCGCTCCCGTGTCCAGCCGTACTTGCGCAGTAACCAAGGATGTTATAAACAGAGGATCTGCCCATATATATCTTCATCCTATTAAATCGGTGAAGCCAAAAAACAACCGAGCATCGGCACGTCTGATTGGCTACTCTCGTTTCTGTCATCGTCTGATTGGCTACTTTCGTTTCCGCCATGATTGTTGGCTCAAAACTTTGTGACCCTATTGGAAGGAGTGGGCAGAGTAGGGGTGCGAAACTGTGACGTATGGCTTCAAGATTTTGTAGTAAGGGAATATCCTCTATTTTATAAGATCCTTGGCAGTGACTGAGGTAAACACAACACCAATATCCTCAGTCAAAATCCGCACTGCTATCCTGGTCAATTAAAAGATTGTTCTATGCTATAGTAAAATATGGTAAAAACTCATTTTTAAAAGTCATCAGCTGTAATTTGAATTAACGGTTTGATTATCCCGTTTCATGTGTTACCACGTGAATTAGGTTACACGAATATAGAAGGAATATTGTACAAGGATCTAGAAAACATCTATGTAGTTATTTTACACTCACAAGTATACTGATTTCGTGGCACAAATTTACAATTCGATAAATTCGATTTGTCCGAACAGAATCGATTTTTTTTTTTTTTTTTTGTACATGTTAAGCGTGAATGCATTTGCATTATCTAAAACATACACCAAAATCCCAGTCTATACTGGTGTAGTGGCTAGCATGAGCGCCTTTAGTGTATGTGGTCATGCGTTCGATTCCCGGTGGCGATAACGTGCTGAAAGAAAGAAAAGAAATTTACCCACATTGTATTTTATTCGTTCTTTCTACCATTCATTTTGAATATCCGGAAGTTAGTATTAAGCAGTAGTAGAAGGATGTTCCCAGTCGCAATAATTGGAAGTTGTTATCAAGGCTATAGTGCTAAATCTGGGCTGTAGCGTGAGTGATAAATATCTTCGAAACCACAGTCTTTCACTGCCGCCTTTGGAACAACAGTCATGTGAACTGGAGCATTGCCATGTAGTATGCGAGCTCAACGTACCGCAGCTGATTCAAATGACTGCCTCCAACGAACTGACGCAGCTGGACAGTTTAAACTGATACATTATTTCTCCGATAGATGGCATTATATGCCATGAAAGCCTTATTACCAGCATCGTGATATTTCAGTGCTAGATCGTGCTGGAAATACGCTCATCAAAGTTGACACATGTTAAATTGCTGTGTTCGGAATCCCCGAAATCGAAGGTTCTCTCTCTATTCCGTAGAAATTGTTTCTCACAACTCTTATCCGTCAAAACGAATTTTCGAAAAGACATTGACAAAATGTTTTTCCGCAGTCTCTAAACTTTGCCACATCCACTTCTCGCATGACATTGCTATTCTCAAAATGTACACTATACATATTTCATGGTTGTATTAGCAGCGTTTGAAAACAAATTGGAAGTAATGATGCAAAATATTTTTCTCCTTCTTCCTATTTTTCGGAGTGGAATTTCTTAAAACTTCTTCTTACCTATAGTTTGGGGTAAATAGAGCATGTTTGAATTAAATTTTAACTTTCGAGACCGGGAAAACATTTACAAACCTTCAAAATCCTTTACGATGTTGAATGTCACAAAACACCATCTTGCTCGTAGTCTAGAAATGAAAATTTACGATTTTAGATTTCCGGGCTTTTGACATCTATAGACATTTAGCCCGTTACGTATGAGGGATGACATCCCTCGGCGAACACACTATCCGGGGAAAGGGAAGGAAGAAAGGATTGGGGAAGGAAGGAAGTGGCCTGGGACCTATAAGTTTGGTACCATCCCAGCATTTGCCTGGTGTGAATGAGAAAAACTTCATTCAGGGTGGCTGGCCTGAAAAAGCGTGTTACACTTTTTCGAACAAGTGCCCTCACTGGAAATCGAACCTGGATCCGCTCGCACCGAAGGCTGGCGCGTTAGCGACTACGCTACGCGGGGCCACTAGAAATGAAAATGAAATTAAATCTTTCAGTTTAACGTCCCACGACTATGCCCTTTAGGCTAAAGGAGACGAATGATTACGCCAAAAGAATGGAAGACTTGGTGGAATGAGAATATAGGAGGAAACCCACGGACACGACACCCATAGTCTATAGTCCAAGGAGAACATTAGCACAAAAGTAGTATCAGAAAACTAAAAGTTTTATTTTGAAAAAAAAGAACAAAGCCAGCTTTTCTTCTTACTAATCAACTTCGTAAAACATTATTTTATCCTTAGTTCAAGGTTCATAGCCAGCATACAGTATATATAAAATTTCCCGTTTTTACGCCAAACAGTTTCGAATATTTGATGAACAAAAAAAGAAGAGGGGGTGGTCCAAGCCCTTTTCGCTCTTTAGGTCGTATTTCGTAAAATTCTATCTCACTCTTATGTAATATTTCTGTTTGAACAAGTAATGAATTCTTTAATCAGATTTTTGAAAACCTATTTTGTTTTATGTTTCAGGATGTTTTAGGCAGTGCGAAGTATATTGACAAATCAATTGTATATAATTTTCTACATGACTGGCTTGGAACAGGACTCTTGACTAGCACAGGTAAAATACAGCATTATGATTTTGTAGTTGTTAATAAGTATGCAAAATAATAGCTGAAAGTTGGTCTCTCTAATTTTTTATTATCCTAGTCAGGTAAGGATTGTTGTATCTGGACACTGTACCTAAGTAGTATCAGGATATAGGATTTTAGATAACAGAAACATTCTAGTTTAATCTCCAGAACTAAGTTCCTGGAGATACTACTATATTCTAAATTGCACAATCTGACAGAAACGATTAAGCCAGGTTCTTTTTTTTTTTAATCACTTCATTGTTTAGCAAGTAGTAACTTTATTTGACTTATTGCTTATTTCGGTTAATAGGATAAACGAAGATCTTAACGAAATAATGTAACACAATCGTTTGACAATAATCCTATGAAGGTCGAGAAGATTACGTATTCAAAACAACCAATCAGAGTTTGTCAACCAACCCAGGCAAACCAATTATAATTGAGGTCATAGACAGACGCTGATTGGATGTCGTCATTGACCAATCAAACTCCACCCCCCTTCTTGCCAGCACCTATATAATAAGGGCTTCTACTTTTGGTCTCTCATTCTTTACTCTGAAGACGAAAACAATGTTGTTGGTTCTCGAAACGTTAGACGATGTAGAATTCACCTGGTTGATTGTCCGAGAACAACTATATTCAATAAATATTCTGCTGTCGTAATCATCTTAAGGCTGCAGACTACTAAATATTTTTGAAAAAGTAATATTTTCTCTTTTAACCGTTTTTCGTAAGCGGAAAGAGGCAATAAAATGTAACTTACCACAGTAATAGGTAATGTTATTCTATGCCCGAAAATACGAATCGGAAGGATTTTCAGTGTTGCCATCCATAGCAATTACAGTGTGGCCAGAATTTGAATTACTCAAAAATCTAGGTTAAGGCAGCGACTAGAAAAATGAACTCAACGGTAATTGATGACTTATCATGCTGTCTATGTTTCTTGTTTACTACTTTTAAAATAATATTTCTATTTATTTTATAAACCTTACATAAATTATTACAAAATAAATAATTCATTACAAAATAAATATAAACAATATTTAAGAAGTAGTAAACAAGAAACATAGACAGCATGACAAGTCATCAATTACCGTTGAGTTCATTTTTTTAGTCGCTGCCTTTACCTAGATTTTTGAGTAATTCAAATTCTGGTCACACTGTAATTGCTATGGATTGCAACACTGAAAATTCTTCCGATTCGCATTTTCGGATGTAGAATAACATTATCTATTATTGTGGTAAGTTACATTTTATTACGTCTTTCCACTTATGAAAAACGGGCAAAAGAAAAATTATTAGTTTTTCAAAAATATTTAGTAGTCTGCCCCCTTAACTCAGCGTACCAGTTAGTCATGCATCTTTATGTGAATAATTTTCTCACTCCACAGTCTTCGGCTAGCTTTGATATAAAATTTTAATGCTGAATTTCATATAGACTTACAAGATTAGTTAACAATAATAACATGGCCGCAATTGTCAACTTATATTTTTGAAATGGCTCTGGAAAGAATTTATCGCAAATATCTCAGGTTTTCACACAATCGCAATCATCGCAAATCGCAATTGTCAGGTGTTCGTTTCATTTATCTCAAATAATTTATGTATTTAATTTTTTTCGTTTGTTGTTGATTCAATTATTTCTTTTTTCTCTAATTCTAGGTCAGAAATGGCATTCCCACCGGAAAATCATAACTCCAACGTTTCATTTTAAAATTCTTGAGCAGTTTATAGAAGTGTTTAATAAATGCTCCAATGTGTTTGTAAAGAAATTACAGGAAGATATTGGATCTGCTAGCTTCGATGTTTTCCCAAAAGTTGCTTTGTGTACATTGGACATTATTCTTGGTAAGTATAATTATATACTTGGTAAGAAATATATATTTAAAATCTTTTTTTCTGCAATTATCAATTATTCTACTATGCCGACCCATTATACTACCTAAATCTTTTTATAAGAGACATCACTGCGCAGGGATATGTATCATTTGCTCTTATAATTGACCGACCACATATCGCGGTGTCACATGATTCAAACATTTAAATACTTTGCGCGACCACGGCTTGCATTTTTGCCGATCCCAAACGTTTCAGCATTCTTGCCAATTTGATGTCGAGAACATAATCCAAACAACCCCTGCGGGGCTTCTAACCCGTTCCTACTACTACTACTACATTAGCTGTGGATCTATATAGTACAAGGGCAAACGTACTACTACTACATTTGCTGTGGATCTATATAGTACAATGGCAAACTTATTTTAATGAAAATTTTAAAACAATGATCGTTAAATCACTTTTTAAATATTATTTTTAATCTTATTTTAACGAAAGAAGTGTTATAAACATTTTTAAAAGTAGTAAAAAAAAAACTGTCCATTGGCAGGATTCGAACACTCGCCAAAAACATTTTCATTACTAGCATGTTACACTAGACCACTTTTTTTTTTTTTTTTTATTCACTTTTATTAACAATTTATATACATTTACAAAACAATAAAAGTATTTAAAACAAATATAAAAATCACAAAAATAGAATCATTTCACTCTTATAATAGCTCTTGATCATACGTAGCAAACTCAGCAATTAGGATATCACTTTATCTTTAAACAATATGCATTGTCAAGAAAAGTATTTGTATAGGGAATATTTAGTTAAGAAAGCCAATCATTTATAGCAATTTCTAGGAAATTTGCAAATAATTCTTTTCTTCTAACTGGTGGAAAATGACGATATTGATCATAAATGTAATCATAATACTTTTGTTGCTGATGACTCTTATAGCACAATAACATGTAATGCACAGTATTTGCAGCCAACCACATAACAGCATTATTCTTAGTTCTTGGAAAGAACTTAATATCTGGTTTTAATAATGTTCGAACTTGCACCATATTTGGAACAGTACGACAAATTTTACTAACTAATTTCTGGTAACAATTCCAAATTTCTGTTGTTGCAGTACAATTTGTTAAACGATGTTCTATATTATCTACTTGACCACATTGTATGCAGCTGTCCGTATCTCCGAATTTTAAACGATGTCTTTTAGAATTTGTGTCAACTATATCATTTACTACAGCATACCACGTTGATTGAAGTAAAATTTTGACATGAGATGAAAATACATTCTGCCATACTTGTGTCCAATTTACATCAGGGTATTTAGTTGTTAATTTAGAAGGCGGGAGTTCAAGATTTTTGAAGAGTTTTATGTACAGAGACTTAACTGAGCTCAACTGATTGTCTTGTAACCCAGCCTTACAATAAAGGTACTCACACACAACATCTTTATAATACCAGAAAGAATTTGGAATTACTTGAATATTAACTGGCAAATTAATTCCAGTGTTTTTAAGAAGAGTTGTTAGAATTTCGAAACTTATTCCTGCAGAATCGTTCATCATGCTCTGTATGACTCTATGATTGAAAAAGGCTTTGGCTTTGTATTCGACATGGACAAGAGCAAGACCACCATTTTTTCTAGGTAAGCATGTGTACGGATACCTTACACGAAAAACATGTCCATACCAAAGAAACCAATTACCTACGCTTGTAAGTTTCTTTGCTAATATATTGGGCATTGGAAAAATCTGTGAAATATACCATAATTTTGAAAATGCATGATTATTAATGAAATATACACGTGATAATAAGCACAATTGGCGTGACTTATTCATCTGTAGAACTTGACGTACATTATTGAGCAATATATTATAATTTAGATCTATAGTATCTCTGATTCGAGAATTAAATTTAACACCAAGAATTTTCAAATATGAGGATACAGTTACCCATCCACAGTAATTTTGCTGTGTTTGTGTGCCAAGCGGAAGAAGTTGAGTTTTATCTACATTAATCATTGCACCTGAATATGCTGTATATTCATTCAGACAACATTGTAATGTAGACCACTCGGCTACCACAGCCAACAGCAATTCTCGTTTACTTTGTGCTATATGTAGATCATGTCTTGTGATATCGCATCTGTATCGACCAATCAGATCAGAGGATATGCTGAAACGTTTGGGATCTGCAAATATGCCCACGGCTTCATATGATCCCAATGAGATAAGGAATCATAAGATTCATCGCTTTAAGGCTGCAAACTACTAAATATTTTTGAAAAACTAATAATTTTTCTTTTGCTCGTTTCTCGTAAGTGGAAAGAGGTAATAAAATGTAACTTACCACAATAATAGATAATGTTATTCTACACCTAAAAATACAAATCGGAAGAATTTTCAGTGTTGCCATCCATAGAAATTACAGTGTGACCAGAATTTGAATTACTCAAAAATCTAGGTAAAGGCAGCGACTAGAAAAATGAATTCAACGGTAATTGATGACTTATCATTCTGTCTATCCTTCTTGTTTACTACTTTTTAAATAATGTTTCTATTTATTTTGTAATGACTTATTTATTTTGTAAGAATCTATGTAAGGTTTATAAAATAAATAAAAATATTATTTAAAAAGTAGTAAACAAGAAGGATAGACAGCATGATAAGTCATCAATTACCGTTGAGTTTATTTTTCTAGTCGCTGCCTTTACCTAGATTTTTGAGTAATTCAAATTCTGTTCACACTGTTATTTCTATGGATGGCAACACTGAAAATTCTTTCGATCCGTATTTTCGGGTGTAAAATAGCATTATCTATTATTGCGGTAAGTTACATTTTATTACCTCTTTCCACTTACGAAAAACGGGCAAAAGAAAAAGTTATTAGTTTTTCAAAAATTTTCAGTAGTCTGCCCCCTTAACGAATAAACCTTTGTTCTGTGGCAGGATTCAATATTGGATTTGGAAAGAATGTAAAGTTTTAAAACAAATGCATTCGTCTGAGTGATCGTCTAATTTTGTCTTTTTCTTGAATATACCGTTAATAGACCAAAAACGGGGAAAACGCATGAAAAGGATTTGAGAGATCAGAGCAAACAAAGCATGAACTGAAATAGCGACGTTCGACAGAATTTTATCAAAGGGATTTCAAGCACTCAACGCGTCATATCCTTTCAGAAGAAGCGCGATTTGTGTATATATATATATATATATATATATATGATACCTTAATATAGTAAATTTTTATTTCTCCATAGTATTGTTCAAGGGGGGGGGGTTAAATCCCGAAACCCCTTTACATACGCCACTGAACTAAAGAGCTGGTAGTTCTTTCAGGGAACATTATATAGGTACTTCGAGATATCAAGGATCAAGCGTGTTCTTTAAGAACAGAGAGCAGTGACTTCTTCCGTAGACTTAACATGAGCTAATTCCAACTTATGCATCGTCTGTGTATTGTTGGTTAGCTCACCGTGGTCAGTTTCGCGATTCAAGTGTAATGTATATGACAAATAGAATGTGCGTCACTGTCAGTATGTGATTACAGGGAGAACATAACGAATATGATTACAGCTCATGTCATACGAGGTGCATCCAGTAAGTAAATTCCGATGGACTGTAAAATGAAGACGAACATCAGAAGAAAATTATTTTATTACTGTGGAATTTATGATACATAACCTGCATTTCAATATATGCACTGTCTTATCAAAGAATTCTGCTGCCAACGACTACAACCAGGATGCCATAACCGTCTGCAGCTCGGCTATACTGTCTAAACGTTGTTTGGCCAGAAATCGCTTCAGGTGAAAGTCGGTGGGTGCGAGGTTGGGGATGATCAAATATATATTTCAACAATATTGCTGCAGAATAGTCTACGTGAGCCTTGGTACATGGGGATGTACGTTATCATGCAATAACGTTATCTCTGCGCTCAGGATTCGACTTTTCGTTTTCTGGATCACCCTCCGCAGTTGCCAAAAAGTGTCATAATTCCGTTCGACAGTGATTATATGCCCCAGGGGTAAGGAAGGATTGGATGAGGAGGACACCCTGTCGGTTTCAGAAGACATGCATAACACTTTTTGGGCAGATAATGTTTGAATTTGGTTTTGACGGGCGAACCGCTAAGTTACCAGTGCATCGACTCTTGTTTCTGGTGTCATATAGGACACCCATTTTCACACATATATTTCAAAGTCACTATCGGTGGATCTCTGAAGCCGACAGCTTCTTAGCGTGGAGAAACATGATTACTGCACCTACCTCACACTCGGCAAGACACATAGAGCCACTTTTACCTTTCTGTCACCATTAACTCCACACAACTTCTGCTATGTGCTCCTCATACACTCCTGTGCAAGCACGTCCCGTTCAGACCACTCGTGCCATCTTGAGGAACTTTTGGAACTTACTTTCTAGGTGCGTCTCATATTTTGATGTAATTACATTGAAACAATAAGTTTTAAAGCTGTAATTAAGTATTCACAATATATTCTGTAGAAATACACGAATAATAACACTCAAATCTAATGATTACGGTCCTACTTAGAAATATTATTAAAAGAATGCTGTTTTTACGTTGCAACTAGTCTGCACAATAGTTTTAAATCAGCAAGTTACTTACACGCTACGACATCTATTGCCGTCATCCAGGCAGAGAGCGCAAGTAGTGACACCTATTAGCATATCGGTTTACTATTAGGAATTAGCGTGCCGCACAAATGGAAGTTATAACATTTTTCCTTGCCTACGGCGGGAATATGACACTTTACTCATATGTCAGTACGATACAAATGAATATTTCTGCCAATATGAATGGTTCATTTTATATAATGTAGACATTAAGAAGCACATGTTAATATTTTAATTCTGCCACTATCATATGAAGTTTATTTATACACGACAACTTTACATTTATAAGTGGTATAGGTATCTAGGAAGTACAAATGCATGCCCGCGCCTTGTACTATAACTCAATATAGCGTCAAATATAGAAAAAATGAAGAGAACTGTCCTTATATGGTGTAGAGAAGAATGGAAAGAATCAGTTGGATCGAGCGGAAACAGAATGAGAGGGTGTTAGAAATGGTGGGGGGGGGTAAAAGAACACTGCTAGATATTACTGAGAAGAGGAAGAGAAACTGGTTGGAACATTAGCTAAGAAGAAATTTTATCATGAAAGACGTCCTAGAGAGTATGGTGGCAGGAAAGAGAGGGAGGGGCGAAGGAGACTACAATTAATGGACGATACAAAAACAAAAAGATCATGCATGAAGACGAAGAGGTTAGCGGAGTACCGGAGCATGGAAGCTTCTCAGCTGTGGCAAGTGACCTGCCAATAAAGGCAGAATACATATCATATATATATAGTATGGCGCTAAATTCGTTGTACAAAAGCAGAGGAGTGATTCCTAGGAGTAAAACAAACAAAAAAGTTCCAATAAACATAGAGCGAAAACCCCATCGTTTACGTGTTATAGGCTGCCGAAATCATGAAAAAATGAATTTTAAAGGTCTATAGCTCCAAAACTATGGGACCTACCTTGGTCGGGTCAAGACTTCACTTAGAAACTAGTATGTACCCTATCCAAAAATGCGTGTTTCAGAATCCTGAGTTGCTTCCACAACAATTTTTATAAAGGGAGTTTGACTATGGGCCTCTGATATAAAGTACTCTCCAACTACCTCCATAAAAATTGTTGCCTGAGTACCTTAGGATTCTAAAACATGTATTTTTGGATAGAGCACATACTAGTTGCTAAGTAAAGTCTTGAGCCGACCAAGGTAGGTCCCATACTTTTGGAGCTATAAACCTTTAAAATTAATTTTTTCATGATTTCGGTAGCCTATAACACGTAAACGATGGGGTTTTCACCCTATGTTTATTGGAACTATTTGTTTGTTTTACTCCCAGGAATCACTCCTCTGCTTTTGTACAACGAATTTAGCGCCATACTATATATATATATATATATATATATATATATATACAGTGTGTTAATGAACTATACCACAAACTGTAAGAGATGATTCCTCACATCAAAATAAGAGAAAAAGTTCATATGGAACTATGGCGAAAAGTTCATAGTTTCAAGCTAGGGATGTCCAAAATCCCGAAAAAGCTAAATTTCAACAGACCCTATTTCGAATTCAAGAGGGGGCCGCGGTGGCTCAGCGGTAGAACGTTCACCTCTGGTCCTTGGGGTCCCGGGTTCGTTCCCAGCCCCCGCATAGTAACTTTGTGGTGGACAAATGCCGTGTGCTTGAGTTTTCTCGGGGTTCTCCCGTTTCCTCCCACTTTCTTCATTCCACCATTTTATTCATTACTCATCATCACCGTCTCCTTTAGCCTAACCAGCATAACATGGGACGTAAAACTCAAAGCTTTCATTTCATTTTTCGAATTCAATAAACTGTGGATGGTGGCTCTTATTAGCGTAAAGGAAGCCACGCATACACAATCCAAAAGTGCATATTTTATCAATTTTCAATAGGTGTACAGGGTATTCTCAACAGGCTGTAATTCTCAGATATGCTCTCTATAGAGTTTTCAGATTTGACCTGATTTCAAGGAGGGACCAAAGTAGGCAGGAGGTAAGCCTTGACAACAATGGATATCCAATGCTTCGGAGTGAAGTCGGAAGAGTTAGGAACCGGCAGCTCCATGTTTTGTGTGTGTGTGTTCAGAATAACGTGTGATGCGATGTATTTCGTTACGGTATATTTCACGCTTTCTTCACTTACAAGCGTGAAAGATAACACCGCAGCATGCGTTTTCCCGAGTACTGCTGACGATCCTTAACACTTCCGACATCGCGCCAAAGGATTTCGTGTTCACTGCTATCAATCGTTTGCCTACTTTGGACCGATCATAAAGTCAGGGCACATCTCAAAATTCTCTTGATGGCATGTCTGGGAATTTCACCCTACAGGGAATACTCTGTACACCCATTGAACATTAATAAATGTGCATTTTGGACTGCGTATGCATGACTTCCTTTACGTTGATAAAGACCACCATTCACAGTTTCTTGAATTCGAAATAGGGCCTCTTGAAATTTGGCTGTTTTGCGATTTTGGACAGCCCTAGCTCTGAAACTATGCACCTTTCCCCACAGGTCCATATGAACTTTTTCTCTTATTTTGATGTGAGGAATCACCTCTTACAGTTTGTCGGTTTAGTTCATTAATACCCTGTATATGCTTTTCTGTGCTTTTCTTTAGTTAGATATAAGGTAATCTGTAATCTTATTAAATTATTGTAGACTTCTTGAAGATTTTATTTTTAAGAAAATTAAAAATATAATTTCAAAGTTTTCAATTTTATTTATTTTCAGAAACAGCGATGGGAATAGATCTTGATTTCCAGAACAACAAAGATGCTGACTACATCACAGCGATTCATAAGTAAGTAATCTTCCATAATTATATTAATAATTTATTTGAAACGTAAATGTTTCAACACCATATTCATATGACATCTACTAATCCATTCCAGAATTCCAGAAACATTTACTAGCCATAGGGTTGTCAGATGTCCTGGTTTTCAATGAAAGAATTAACTGTTCCGAAAAAGGCTTTCGGAAGGCCTGTTTGTCCCGGTTTTCGTTCTTCAGATTGAAAAATAAAATCAATCTCACGAAGTAGTATGTCTCAGCTAAAAACGGGTTGTGTAGTCAATTAATTTTATCAAACAAAGAACAAGATATTTGAAAATCATATCCATTCTTTCGTCCTATGTTTAGCCTCGAAAGGAAGAAAAAAATTAAAAATATCAAAACCTTTTTGATTAGCGTTCTGACTTTATCGTAAATGTATCTTTTCTTGCTAAGTGCTAAATTTGTACTTCTTTTAGGATAGTATTTCTGACTCAGGTGATAACGTAGCAAAGAAAAAGTATCTCTTTAATCATAAATGGAATGGTGTGTCGTAATTGGCCCAATATTTAGGACCTATTAAACATAACAAATCGGAATTCGAAATAAGGGATGTCTGGCAGTTCTTTCTGTTATCTTTTCCATTCTTTATACATCCCTTGTGGGGCTTTTTTCTTGGGGGTGTGTGTGTGTATTAGAATGAACTGGAAAATTGTGAGTAGTAACTTAGAAAAGACAGGTAATTAATTCATTCTGACCAAATGAGTAGGAACCCTGACTTTACATATAGTCTGAAATTGGTGTCTCGGTTTTTTATTTACAAAATCTGGCAACCCTAACTAGCCAGAAACGTTAAATTACACTTTTCACCTTTCTTTCCAAGTTGCATTATCATGTTAGTTTTGACCCATTACGAAACAAATAAGAGCAAAATTATGACAACATAAGCAATATATATTAAATGGATACTAGATGTGAACACCTTGCAAACACCTAGCAAAATACAGCATATAGTGTAACATTTCGATATTGTAGCAGTATTTTGTGTCTGATGAAGATACGCACTATAGAATTGATACGTTACACTGTTTACTTTACTTTTGGCTGTGAACACGTTGCACACACTTAACAAAATAATGCATATAGTGTAACATTTCGATATTATAGTAGTATTTTGTGTCAGATGAAGATACATGGTATAGTGAAATGAAAATGAAATAAAATCTTTGAGTTTTACGTCCCACGGTTATGCCGGTTAGGCTAAAGGAGACGGTGATGATGAGTAATGAATGAAATGGTGGAATGAAGAAAGTGGGAGAAAACGGGAGAACTCCGATAAAACCCACGCACGGTGTTTGTCCACCACAAAGTTCACTTGGCGGGGGTTGGGATCGAACCCAGAACCCCAAGCACCAGAGGTGAACGCTCCATCACTGAGCCACCGCGGGGCCCCCCATACATAGTATAGTATCGAAAAGGATACATTTTTACCTACTTTTGTTATGCGTACTTTTTTCACAATATAATACCAGTTTGCGGAAAGTATTGTGTTCAGTCTCACATTTAATTAATCGTTTTCCGTTTACTACACTTGGTTATTTGCCTAAATTATATATAAATAAATCACACAAGAAAACATTCCCATAAATGTATTCGAAAATAAAAATGAAATAAATTCTTTCAGTTTAACGTCCCACGCTTATGCCCTTTAGGCTAAGGGAGACCATGACAAAGGTAAGTGAGTGATGATGGAAAAATTGTGGAATGAGAAAGTGGGAGGAAACGGGAGTACCCACGGACATGATGTCCGCAACAAACTCGCTTGACCGGGGATCAAACAAAGGATCTCACGCACCAGAAGTAGGCATTCTACCATTGCTTTTATTTATTGTAGCAATTTTTTCTTCAATTTTATTTTGATATAGCGATTTTTTGTACTTATTTTTTATTCTGCTGCAGTAAATTCTTTATTCACTCTTGTTATATTATAACAACTATTCAAAACCTAAATTTACAAATTAATTGTTTGTTATTTTAAACCCTCTATTTAGTAAAACTACAATCTTATTTGTATTAAGCGCTGTTATATATTTTTAAATTACGCATTATCTCAGTTTCATGATTCTGTTGAATGCCTACAATACCAGGTTGAGTCGTAAGTCTTGCAATATTTTGGTACATGACATAGCTAAGTTTATTACAGTACATTGAAAGCAGGTAACATTTAGTATAACCCCGCGAGTTAGACTGGATTAGTTTCTCAATTCCACGTCGATACCACATCTTGTCTTTAAAAGCAAAGAATTTACCTATTGCTGTTTGTACATCCTG
Organism: Thermobia domestica; assembly: GCF_964235325.1. Lineage (NCBI taxonomy): Eukaryota > Metazoa > Arthropoda > Insecta > Zygentoma > Lepismatidae > Thermobia > Thermobia domestica. Next base: position 44,916,048 of record NC_137460.1, read on the forward strand.
CTGGTTGGTGCAGCATCGTTTCTTCAGAAAGTGCGCCATGGACCAAAACAGGCAGTAATCCGAAGGGATAAGATCCCAGATGTGGCGTCAATTTAATGCCGTCAAGTGCCTACATTTTTTGTTGCGTTTTTCGAGCCAAGTGTAGTTTTACGTTATCCTGTTGCATTAGGACACGTTTTTCGGTGCATGAATGCAAGATATTTTTTGTATAGTGCAGCATACATCAGCTCCAAATGTTTAGAATAAAGACCAATATTCATAGTATGATCGTTAGGAATGGACTCGAAGTGAATTGTCGCCTCGTAGTTCCACCATATCGAGAGCATGATTTTATGCTCAAAACGGTTCTGTTTGATGAACGGTTCTGAAAGTTAGCCGTTGCTCAACCACTGTTCTTGCCCAGATTTAAGAAAAACACGCATTTTGCGTCGCATGTGACAGTCCGTTTCAGGAATCGTACATCATGTGGATTTTGCAGCAGTTGTCGACACACATCCACTCTCCTCTGTGCCTGATCTGTTCTCATTTCATGTGGCACAATGCGGCAACTTATGATGGTTTTCCCGAGTTCGTGAAGGCACACTACAGTGGACTCGGATAAACCGAGTTGGTTTGTCAATTGTCGTGCGTTGGTTGGTTGAATTTTCGCCAATGGCGTATCGTGTGACCTCAGAATTTGTTACCCTGGAGCGGGCGAACCTTGACTGATTTTCAACATTTTTGCAACCTGCGCAAAATTTCTGAAACCAGTGAATTGCTGTATTGTGGCTCACTATATCTTCCCTTTTGCATGACATAAATATTGAGTTGCTTCGCAGCATTACGCCCGAGTTTGAATTCGGACAGTTCATGTATCAGACATTGTGTCATTGCCACTAAAAACTGACTGAAGATGCGTATAAACGCGCCTGCTGTTTGGGTTGTGGAAATATTGCAATACTTATGACCAATCTTTGTGCCTTTAAGAATACGAACTGCACGTCTGAAATGATATTATGCATTTTATGCTTTATGATTTGCCCCACTCACCGTCACTATTTTTTGTTTTTCCAGTATTACTGATATCATACACAAGAGACATTTCAAGATATGGCTTCGACCTGATTTTCTATTCAATTTAAGTAAATACAGGAAACAAATGACAAACAGTTTAGACATTTTGCATGGATTAAGTACAAAGGTTAGTAAATCATAATATATAACATTTAATTGCCACGATAATAATTACAATAATAATAATAATAATCAATAATAAAATGCTGTTGTTTGGAAAATCCTTTGCTCTGCACTGAGAAGTTTCCATGCATTATGTCCCTAACCAAACTAAGAATTATCATGTTTACCAGAAACTTCTTAGAATTCACTGTATTTAGGGATGCGCACGAGCCAAAATTTGGGGCTGTCTCGTCTCGAAAATGTGCTGTAAAAGTGATGTCTCGACTCGAAAAATGTATATTTCTCTGTTGGAAGAGCCGTGTCTCTTCTCGAATTTTGTTAGGAAAATCCTGTCTCGACTCGTCTCGTGCGCATCTCTAACTACATTTGTTTCTTTTACTCTACAATTGTTAGAATGCAATAACAAAATACAAAACTGGGTCCTCTAATGGTAAAATTTAATATAGTGTATTTGCACAAACACTCACTCGCATATTATATTATTTCTTCTGTTTCCTGTTTTCATCCAGGTTATTCGTGAAAGGAAACAAGAAAGACTACAAAAAGCTCAAGTGAATGGTGTCAAACACGATGAAACTTCTGAAGAATCTGCAATAGGTGACAATGTTTTTCAATTTTACTTAATTGTTATAAATATTTTGTAAATCATAACCAACATCGAATTATTAGCAAGAAATACTATATTTATTCAGTTATAAGTAGGGTTGCCATATGTCCGTATTTTGTACGGGCTGTTCGTATTTTTGAGTCCGTGTCCGTGTCCATATCGTACAAAGCACGAAATAGGAAAATGTCCGCATTTGACAGTTTTTGGAGCTGCTCGAAAATTCCCGAGTCGGGAATTGCTAAAATCTCGGGTGAAAAGAATTGTGTTTCCATCATATACGGTAACTTATATTTTAGTAACTATTAATAACATAGGTTACGGTTTTAAAAAGTGTCTCATTTTTCCATTCAAGGCTTCTTTTGGTTAGATTTGATACATGTAATCTAATGACATGATTTATTATATTCGTGTTAATGAAAAAAGTTATAAAACAGCTAGTTTCCAATAGTGTTTTAAGTATTACAGTAAACAATTGTGTGATAACCTAAAAAGGTGATTTTTAGGTAAGAAATTTCTAAATATTTATTCTGTGTTTGGGCACCATATCTTTGATGGGTCATCATTTTAAAGCTTGTCCGTATATTGGAGCAAAAAAATTATGGCAACCTTAGTTATAAGCCGACACTAATTTGTAAGGCAGAAATCAAAAACGAAAATTTACAACAAACTTTAAGTTTATTAATGTAATTAATATACAAAACATATGGAATAAATTTTCTGTCATTTAATTGTGTAGGCAGTCATCATCATTAGATGATGATTCTAATTCATTGTCCCTTATTTATTTGTCAACATCGTAGAGAGCACCGTCTTCTCTAGCGTGAAGCGCATTCGAGATTGAACACTTTTAAAACGCGTGACCGACGATTTCTCCCGAATCTCTATAAAACCACTACAATTAGAAGAAAATCCACTGACTTGGCAACACCGCACCGAGGCTATACGATAATGAAAACTTACTTGGGGCGGCTTCTGGCGATATTTCCAGATTGCGTCGATAAAGAGTATATCGTTTTAACAATAAAGAGTGTCATCTAAACTATGCCGATTCTAAACCGAGGAACATTTCTTGAATTAAAAAAAAAAAAAAAAGTGAAAAAAGATCGGTTTAGAATCGAGTTGACACGGTATGAATCAAACAGTTAGCTCTGGAAATAGTGTACAGGAACAATTTCCCTGTACACAGACACGGCCACTCCCTCAAAATCCTTAACACACAGCCAGGTCCGGATTTAATGTTTTGCCTTCCCTAGACAGAAAGGTGTTTGCAACTCCTCATTTACGCTCGTGCCTTTATGTAACTGTTTACCGAAGATACAGTCATGTCCAAAATGATTGTCGCATATCTATAACTGTCCTGTTGTGGGAATATAATTTGACAATGATTTTGTAGGGTACTTTTAATACTGTTACTGTGTGTATAATCGGGAAATGTATATTTGTGGTAAATTTCATAAGAAAATAATTATAAATTCGAAAATTAGAATGGGTAAAATAAAATGTTGCTAAATGGACAAGAAAGTTTTTTTGGTTATATATTGTTCTTATTTACTGCTGCTTTGACATGAAATTTACCACATACATATCTTTGCCGATTATACACATTGTGATGACTTTGGTAGAGTCAATAATGGACCGAGACTTATCCCCTTCACCAATTTATTATAAAAATTTGTTAAATACAAAACGTCTTTGATTACAAAGAGTAAAATAGTGTCTCTCTTATTATCCAGATGAGAGGAAATAGGTGTTTGTACGGTGCCCCTTCTCTCAAGGCAGTCTCCAAGGCACCTACCGGTGCTGGTGAGTCTTGAAGGATAGCCCCCTCACCTCAAGGAAGCTTCGCGAGGCTTGGTTGTAGAAATGACCCCTAGTCCAGTGCGACCTCGGCTAAAGATAGGTGTACCCCTAGTCCAGTGCGACCTCAGGGCGGTGTAGGTGATTTGATCAGTTGGACGACTGATGCTGGGTCCCTCGGTTGTCCGCCTTTTATCTGTCCTCTTCAGGTCCTTCCGTGAGGTCCGTCTTCTTTCGGCGATCTACGGTACCTTTCGTGTCGGCTTTTCTTCTGCTCTTCTGTTTATAATCAATAGCACGTGTTGTATTGACAGGTGCTCTTGTCCTGATGTGGGGATCCTTACAATATGCTATCATTATAAGAAATACCGGGTGACATCGTTATCAAATTATATTCCTACAACAACATATTATAGACATGCCACGATCATTTTGGACATGACTATACATATAAAGTTAAAACTACACTCAGTTTGAACTACCAACGATTAAAGCAAATGGATTGTTAAAAGAATTATTACTTGGAGGACGTTTTCTATTACTTTAATCATATTATTATTATTATTATTATTATTATTATTATTATTATTATTATTATTATTATTATTATTATTATTCAACAACTGCATTTTTCCATATTGCTTACTCTTGTTTAGTAAATTTTCACTCAACGTACTCACCAAAGAATGTTATGCCCAGACTTATTGGACCTAATGGTAAATTTGAACCCGTTCGTAATACTTACTTAAATACATTTATACAGGGTGTCCAATATACAATGCAACTAGGACACAAGTAATGGTTGTACCGAAATGAAGCTTTGTTCATGCATATTTTTTAAAACTAGGAAGCAACGATTGAAGTACACTAGGAACCACACAGTGTTGCCAGATGTAACTAAAGGTGTAAATCAACTTTTTTGCAAAACATGTAAATTGATTCATAACTCATACGTATGGATGTTATGTCGTTAATTTTCAGTTTGTTTAGTTGGAGTAGCTTGGAAACTATGGAGCGGAAAAAGGAATTTTTCATTTCTACCCATAACTAATCGTATGAGGCCTCTGTAAAGGGGAACTAGGGAAATCGTAGTTTTCATAAATTAACACTCTGAATTTGCAACATTGCTAATGTTTGAGTGCATCAAAAGGTGTGTTAAGGATCTGTCTACATTATGCAATTCCTGAAAGCAATGAAAAAGAAATTGTGAAATTATCATGATAAAACTTTTACTTACATGCACCCTGCAACACTGCTACTATCACGAAAGGAGTTATCAGCTCTACAGTGATCCTGGGAGTGTCCCCTGTTTTGATTCGAAAACTGGTTCACACGTTTCACCATGTTAGCAGCAACTTTACGAAGAGTAGAAGTGTTAATGTTCTCAATGGCACTGCGAATGTTCATTTGCAGGTCTTGTATAGTTCCAGAATTGTTCTTGTATTCCTCTCGCTCTAAGTGACCCCATAGAAATGAAGAGCAGAATTGCCGGGTGCATGTAAGTAAAAGTTTTATCATGATAATTTCAAAGTTTCTTTTTCGTTGTATTCAGGAATTGAATAATGTAGACAGATCCTCAACACATCTTTTGATGCACTCAAACATCAACAATGTTGCCAATTCAGAGTGTTAATTTATGAAAACTACGATTTCCCTAGTTCCAATTTACAGAGGCCTCATCTGATTAGTTATGGGTGGAAATGAAAAATTCTTTTTTCCACTCCATAGTTTCCAAGCTACTCCAACTAAACAAACTGAAAATTAACGACAGAACATCCATATGTATGAGTTATGAGTTAATTTACATGTTTTGCAAAAAAAAAAAATGATTTACACTTTCAGTTACATCTGGCAACACTGTGTGGTTACTAGTGCACTTCAATCGTTGGTTCCTAATTTAAAATATATGCATGAACAAAGCTTCATTTTGGTACAACCTTTATTTGTGTATCGCTTCAGGTTCAGAAGTTCTACTATTCAAAACTCCTAGCTGCATTGTATATTGGACAGCCTGTAGAATACCACTGCGTATTTTTATATAGAAATTCTTCTTTATCCTTGCAAAATAATGTCCAGTTTCTTGTTTTATTTCTTTAAACGAAAAAGTCATTCATAAATTATAAATAAATACATTTTAAAATAATTAAGAAAACTGAAACTTATTACATATAGTTTCAATTAAGTCCATAGCATTAACATATGTAAATAATCTATTTAAAAGTAGATATGTAGCTTCATTAAGGACACGTTTCAGGAGAATTAAATAGGATGAACATACAAACAATATTTGTAAATAATTAAGCATGACTTCCAACCTTTTACATATTTTATATCTTCCACATAGTCTATATCTCACGATATATATATATATATATATATATATATATATATATATATATATATATATATATATATATATATATATATATATATAATCAGCACAAGATGAACGAATGATACTAGAAAATAATCAAGCTTGAATTTCAATCTTATCTTCTATATGTTTTTATCGTAGGGTCTATACATAATCTATAACTAATCGTATTCTATATAATTTTATTTTTCTTCATAGTCTAAATCTTATCTTCCAGGTCAGAAGAGGAGATTAGCTTTCTTGGATTTGTTACTGGAAGCTTCTGAAAATGGAAATGTTCTCACTGACGAAGAAATAAGAGAAGAAGTGGATACATTTATGTTTGAGGTATTACAAACCTCTAGACTTCCACATCCAGAAATGTATAAAATTACATTACTTATATGTTATAATTTTTACCTTATAGGCATTCAGCTCACTGTTTGGAAGACGAATGTAAAAGAGAGAGGGGTTTTTGCAAAATATAATTCCTTCTTCTATTCAAGTGTTGAGTAAAATATGCCCTGGTAATAGAATGTTTTTGCCCTAGCAGTGCAAACAGTAGAAACAGAACAAACAGTACAAACAGTGGGAAACAATACGAACAGAACAAATAGTACGTTAGCATATTCCAGAGCTGGCTATACATTGTGATTAGCTGCTCTTCTGCACATTTACCAATCAACCCAATTACCAATGTGATCCCTATGAAAGAAATAACACTTGTTGGTTGGCCAACATACCTTTTAAACTACGTTGGATGATGGTTGGCCAAGGTACCTTTTAAACTACGTTGAGCCAAGTTATTTTCCAACTGGATTGTAATTATCGATTGCCAACCATGCTGACCATTAATCTAGGGACGGCGTACCAAGTATTCTGTTTCGTATTTACAAAATGGCATCAGTACAATGGTTAAATCTTTTGGCTTACGGAGGATAAAGATATATCTTATATATAAAAGAGAACGTACAAAATCCTTTGTTCCCTCATCACGCTAATACGGCTGAACCAATTTCTTTTATTTTTGGGGGTTATTAGGATTTGGACCCTAGATGGTTTTTATCATATCACTTTAATTTTTAATTACCAGTGTCTTGAGATAATTGACCATTCAAGTGTCCATAACGTACAAATCCTTTGTTAGTTATTCATCATAGGTAAAAATAAACGTATTTATATGCAACCCGCATGACCGTGTCACTCGGCGGGTTAACATAAATGACAGGCGATATAATGTTAACATTCTTCTATGGTTTTTATCATATCACTTGAAAGCGAAAAAGTAAAAATTATCTAAGTAACAAAGTTTATTGCGTTCCAGGGTGACCGCAGCGAAGCGGGATGAACGCTGCTAGTATTTCATATTCTGCTAGTTTGTTGAATGACATTCATGGTATCATCTACATGAAACATGAAGTACTAGTATTGTGTATTCTCTAAGGGATGATTTTTATATTCAGTACTCTGAAAGGAATGATTTTTTTTTTTGAGCTGTTATTGCTAACTTATAAGCCAAACTTAACTGTAATTTGTTCCGTTTACCAAACATTGTCAGGGTCAATTAAATCTAGGAGGCTCAGGTGTCAGATCATGTAGCCAGAATGGAAGAAAATAGGAATGCTTTCAAAGTTTTAGCTGGATATCTAATTGGAAAACAAACATTAGCAAAACCTAGGCGCAGATGGATTATAATATCAAGATGGATCTCACAGTAATAGGAATACGAAGTAGAAACTGGATCAAGTTGGCAAAGGACAGGAGTCAATGGAGAGCTTTTTTGAACGCGGCATTGAACCTCCGGTACCATAGGCCATAGAGTTAGATTAAAAAGCCAAACTTGGTGAAAACTTCCCAAATTTATCACCAGTAGCTCTCATTTATAGAAGACTTCCATTTTTTTTTTTTTTTTTTTTTTTTTTTTTTTTTTTTTTAGGTTTGGGAGGAGATTGAAGGCAGAATGTGTCAAATTAGGTCTACATTACAGCTCAATGTTACTGTTTGCCCTTTTGGGAGATAATGTATCATAGCCACTTTCTACAAATTCAAAACAAAGTATATGTCACCCATCTTCCTTAGAGAACTTTATTTTGACTCGGCTGAAGATTATTTCTTCAAATCTTGCGCCTAGTTATCTTAAGGTTGGTTAAGGGCCTAACCATTTTGGTGTTTATTATTATTATTATTATTATTATTATTATTATTATTATTATTAATTTCCAGAAGCTGGGTGATAATCCTATCAATGCTTGCAGTTGTCAAGCTCATTGTCTCAGTAAACTGCCTACGGTCAATTTTCGATCATTTATGGCACTTTAATGTATTTTGTCAATTTTTTCTTATCTTTTCCAACTTGCTTCAAAAGTAGGCAAACCTTGGCCTTAATACAGGTAATAAATATTTTCGCGCCAAACTCATGATTATTCAATTTGATTTCTGCAGTTGATGAAAGGAATAATATATATCATACCTCTTCTCACAAGGAACGGACATCCGAATCAAACCTAGTTCATTCGATAAGCATAACAAAGATATGTTCATGCAAAATTAAAAAAAAAAAAAAAAAAAAAAGATGCCATGAACAACTTGAAAAAAATTAAGTGCCAAAAGCTTGAATAACAATACACGCTTTTCCCTCATATCTATTGTGTCTATCAATACAAACTTGGTACACATATTTCTTATTCCCTATAGTATTTTGCTTGATACATTTAGATTGTGTGCTTTTACCCGGGGCCACTCCACAGGTGTCCAAAGTTGTTGATAGGAATTTCTGGAGGAAATTTTCCCGACCTTCTTCCAATTTTCCCTCTTCACGTACGTTATGGGCCCCAATTCATAGAACCTCTGGAAAGCTTGTTTCACACTGAAGAGAATGAACTATAAACCATGACTTTCCAATGAACAGTGTTGATGCAATAGCTATTTCACTGCGAGTCTACGATTTTCCTTATAATAACAGGATTAATGGGCCGCACGGGTTTATCCCGTTGTCCATGACTTCTAATTTTTTGTGCATGAAGATATCTTTGTTATGCTTATCGAATGAACTAGGTTTGATTCGGATGTCCGGATGACACGTTCATGTTCGTTCCTTGTCAGGAACTAACCTGATCTTGACCAAAGATAGTAATAGACGTTGTGTTGTGCTATAAAGATAACGAAGAAAGTTCTGTCGCTTTTTCACCCACCACATTCGAACATTGATATGTCACCTAACAGGGACGTACGGAAGGGGGGGGACACGGGGGTCCGGACCCCCCCCCGAAATTTCGACTTTTTAAAAATTTAGCCTAATTTTAGGGGCAATTTTAGCAATTTTAATATAAAATAGCTTCATATTTAGTTTGAACCCCCCCCGAAATAAATTCCTGGGTACGCTACTGTCACCTAAGATGTACCTCGAAGATCAAAAGTAGTCCCCAGCAGCATCGACAATCTTCTGCCAACGCTCTGGAAGCCCATAAGTGAAAAAGCGTCAAGTGCATTTTACACCTCTGCTAGGGATTTGAACTGGCGTTCTCTAAGGTGATTGTCCAAGAAATGGAACAGGTGATAATCGGAAAGTGCAATGTCCAGGTTGTATGGCGGATGCAATAATGTTTGTCATCTAAGGCGTAGAATGGTGTCCCGGGTTTCCTAGCCACATGGGGCTTAGCGTTGTCCGTAACAGGAGACTCTCTTCGCGATTCAGAAATGCTGACTCCAGAGTTTTGTGTTTTTCTTGAACAGGGCTCAACTGCTGACAGTACACAGTTGCATTGATGCTTTGATCAGCTTGTAGCAGTTTCCGGTGCATGATGCCGCGAGCAGTCCACTAAACACACAGGATTATCTTCTTCTTGTGCAGTGCTGATTTCGGCTGTTTTGGAATTGTTCATGGGATCCTGATCCATGATGACAGCACCGTGGAACTTCGTATAGGACGTGTTTCTCATCATATGTCAACACCGTGTCCATAAATGTTTTTTTTTTCCTCAGACGAGACAGCAAAGAAATACAGGTGTCTGCTCGCGTTGCCTTCTGGCTCGGAGTCAAATCATGTCGAACCCATCGACTCAACTTGTAGTGCTTCTAAAGTTGATGGAGCTGGTGCCGAATGGTTTCTCCACTCACACTGAATTGTACTCCAGTTCCTCATATGTCTGGCCACTGTTCGCCTCAATTGCTGCCTGAAGATCATTTTGTACATGTATTGGTCTTCCGGTACGTGGTGCGTCTTCGAGTGTCAGTCACCATCCTTAAACTTGTTAAACCATCGCTGCACTGTCCGGGTAGTCGCGACTCCCTCACCAAAGGCCTGGCATATCTTCAGCCCCGTTGCAGCGGCGTTTGACCCCAGTTTGAACTCGTACAGCATACATTCCCTTATGACGGTCTGTGGAGATGCCATGTTCACTCTGTCCCTACGGAAGTTCACGATGTAACTGAAGAAGTATGTTGAATATACCCACACCAACAACTGACCTTCTCCTTATCTCTATTCGCATTTAACTCACAGTGTGAGGGCCAATGGAACACAGACCTCCAGAAAAAGCGACAGAACTTTCTTGGTTACCTTTATATTTAAGGTAATAAACATTTTTCTTCAAAAAACCCTTTCTTTCCATCGTGGCTATTATCCTCAATTTGCTAAACTATCCCACGTAATATTGTCTTATGGGTACCTTCAGCAAATAAATTAAATATTTTCTCGATGAATCCTATGTCGCTTGTTTTATATATAAGTACTAAACTAATTACGTTTTATTTTTCAGGGCCATGACACAACAGCAACTGCCATCAGTTTTACATTTTTTCTGTTAGGGTCTCACCCAGATATCCAGGTATGTTTTTACTTCCTTTTTCCCCTTTCTCTTTCCCTTTTAAAGCAAAGAAACGTGAAACTATTTTTAAAGAGATTTTTTTCCTATGTGAAAATATAGCTAGTACTTCTGTCTCAGAGTTGGTTTGCAATATAAAATCTATGGTAAATACACCAATATCTTGCATAACACGGGTTTTACCGTTACACATATTGACGAATTGGCAATAATTTTTAAAATAAAAAAAATTAATTCAACAAATAGAATATACGCTAGCATAGATGGAAATATTGTAGAAGTCGAATTGACTATTGAAGTGTTATATGACGATATTAATCACAATTTGAGCATAGAGGCCTATGTCTGAATAGTAGAGCGTTCATTTTGGTGCTAGGAGCCCTTGTTCAATTACAGGTAATGAGAAGCTGTGTCTTCGGGTCTAGGTCAAAACCCCCACACTCAAGAAATGTCAAAACGCCCACACAATCGGTCATAACTCCCACACAAATAGACAGAACAGCCACACATAGCAACGGTCATAATCCCCACATAAATGGACAAAACTCCAACACAAATGGTCAAAACTCCCACATGCAGAAATTGTCACAACTGCCACACAATCGGACAAATCCCCCACACTCTGAAATGATCGTGATTGCACGTCTTTGTTGCGGCTCTTTATGACGCCCACTTTAGTGTTTCTGTCATTAGAAAACAGTACAAGAAGAATAGTTGCAACATCAGTTTAAGTGGAATAAAAAATGTTATTAAAAAGTACAAGGGCAAGACATGCAACCAGGATCATTTCAGAGTGTGGGAGATTTGTCCGATTGTGTGGGGGTTTTGTCCATTTGTGTGGCAGTTGTGACAATTTCTGCATGTGGGAGTTTTGTTCATTAGTGTGGGGGTTTTGTCCATTTATGTGGGGATTGTGACCGTTGCTATGTGTGGGAGTTTTGTCCATTTGTGTGGGAGTTATGATCGTTGGAGGTTATGACCGATTACCAGTGTAGGGGTTTTGGCTGTGGGAGTTATGACCGTTCGGGCATTTGGGAGATTTGTCCGTTTGTGTGGGAGTTATGACCGATTGTGTGGGCGTTTTGACATTTCTTGAGTATGGGGGTTTTGGCTGTGGGAGTTTTGACCTGTTCCCGTTTGAAAAAGGAAATTCTGATGAACCCGAAAACCTGCTTAGTTCTCCTATTAGATGTTTTATTTCGTCACATCGGATATTTCTTGTAGCCAATTGATCGCGTTAGGCAAGATATTCGTGGATTTTTAGGAAGCATGTAATGTTAAATATGTATTGTACTGCATCATACATTATTAAAGAACTTTAGAAACGCTCTATATACAGAATGGTAACCTGTAGATTGGTTGAAACCAATGAAAAGTTTGGAAGAAAACAATGAAGCTAGAGATTGCCTTTCTCCTGCCTGGATCATCTCAGTCTATTGTGGCCAACGTCAATATGTATCTCGTTCTGCTATAAGAATTTTCTTTTCATAAGTTTTAGATGTTTTTAATTAATTATTTATATTTTTATGATGACAGAAGGGAGCAATTTTTCGTAAGAAATACCGGTACTATGTTTTCTGACTAGATACGTATTTACTGTGATTCACAGACTGATCACAAAGTCCCGTTAGTCCCTATCGCGTGTCCACATATTCATAGATTGTCGCATATGAAATATAATCCAGCTATAGACATAGATGCATTTCGTTCCAATTCTTCTGTTCTGTTCTGTTCTCATCTAGTCGGATATTAAGCTTTAAAGTCGCGGCTATAAAGCCATGTCGATTCTATCACTAGAATTGTTCCGATAGTGAAATTGATTCAAAAGTTACAGTATGAGCTATAAGCAAACTGACCTGTCTAATAGCTGGTTCTAAGTAAAACTGCTAACACTAAAAAAATAAATAAATAAAAATAAAAAATAAATAAGTAACGAGGACTGGTGGCACCAGACTAGTCCTTACAACAATTTATTACTTAAAACAGTGATAAGTTGTTGTAAGTAATTGTATCAAACTAAAAATATCTATAAGTAAAACTAGCAGCGTTCACCCCGCTTCGCTGCGGTCACCCCGGAACGCAATAAACTTTGTTACTTAGATAATTTTTACTTTTTCGCTTTCAAGTGATATGATAAAAACCATAGAAGATTGCATTAAATGTTAACATTATATCGCCTGTCATTTATGTTAACCCGCCCCGCTTCGCTGCGGTCACCCCGGAAGTTTTCGCTTTCAAGTGATATGATAAAAACCATAGTAGATTGCAGTAAATGTTAACATTATATCGCCTGTCATTTATGTTAACCCGCCGAGTGACACGGTCATGCGGGTTGCATATAAATACGTTTATTTTTACCTATGATGAACTAACAAAGGATTTGTACGTTATGGACACTTGAATGGTCAATTATCTCAAGACACTGGTAATTAAAAATTAAAGTGATATGATAAAAACCATCTAGGGTCCAAATCCTAATAACCCCCCAAAAATAAAAGAAATTGGTTCAGCCGTATTAGCGTGATGAGGTAACAAAGGATTTGTGCGTTCTCTTTTATATATATAGATTAGTTTTAAAAAAATGAAAAATTGTTAGAAGTGAGAGTTTTAAGCTTTTATACTATCTGTCCTGCTGTCATCTTGATCCCCTTCCTCCAGCTCTTCGTTCTTGTATGAGCTAATCACCATTCTCGATCTAAAACCCTTGGAAAGCTAGTTCGGTTTTCACCCGATATGTGGCAGAAAAATCGGACGATTTACAAGTAACAGTTAAAATATACTGTATACAAATTATTTCTATGGCCCATTCTGTGCCTTGCTCACGTGAGGGATATAAATTCGACCCTGTGTTACAAATGTAACAAATAGTAAATGTAAAAAGTCTAAAATCAAGTTGAAAGTTGGTAGACTATGTATTGATTTGTTACCATTTGTTTAAAAATGTTTGATACAGATATTCAGGAAATCCATATATTATGTATATAAATGTATCAACAAAATGAAGTCCGAATACTACGACAAATCCGTACTTGAATGAGCTTTACTATTTTAGGAGAAAGCCTTTGCAGAACTTGAATCAATCTTTGGAGATTCTGATCGTCCTGCGACGATGCAAGATTTAAATGAGATGAAATATTTGGAAAGATGCATCAAGGATTCGCTGAGATTGTATCCAAGTGTCCCTATGTTTGCGAGAGAGCTTAAAGAGGATGTACACACAAGTGAGTTGTATTGTGTATATATAAAACTTTACAAGTATTAAATTTGTTCTTTAAAGGCTAAAATATAAAATCATTCATTCAAAACTATAATAAAAGTTAAATATTTAGAGAACCATTAGGGTACAAGTAAAATGTAGACTATTGTTTACTTTACCTAAGTATTACAGATTATGCTCATTTATTAATTCACGTGTTAAGTGCCTTTATAGATATTTTTTAAATTTTTAACCACATTTAAGGAAAAGGTAGTTCACTGTTTTCACTTTCATATTGTTAGTTGGTTTGGAGTTTAACGTATTATTTGAGCAAACCTACCCTAAATAAGATAGAATTTAGCATCTGTTTTGAGCTATGTCTGCGTTAAATGAGTCATGACATAGTTTACCATCTCCTTTGAGCAATATCTAGATTAGAGAGACATAAGGCATAGTTTAACATCTCTTTCCAGCAACGCCTAGGCGAGATGAGACATGAGGAATAGTTCAACATAACTTTTAAGCAATGTTTAGGCTAGATGGGACATGAGCTATAGTTTAACATATCCTATGAGCAATGCTTAGACCAAATGAGACATAAGGCACAGTTTTACTCCTATTTTGAGTAACGTCTAGACTAGATGAGATATTACATAAAGTAATTCAAAGCTTACAAGCGAAGTTTGGGAGAAAACACTCGCCTGCAGAGCAACTAAGCATGCCATTTGAAGGACTAACCCATGCTTATTACAAAAAGTTAACAAAGTTCCTCTACGGTTGAAAACTGTTCGAGAGATTCAAATTGGAAGTTTATTTGAAAAATGAGTATATGTGCTGTTACATTGTACTTTGGAAGCTTTATATTGATTGTTTCTTTTAAGAATGAGTATAATAAAAATTGACAAGTTACAATAAAATCATATTAAGCCTGTTTACCGCTCTGACATATTTCCCTAACACAACCTATACAAATGTTAAAATTTGAAAAACTAGACTTTGACGCTAAATCATAGTTTACTCAAAACAGAAATTACATTACATTCACACATCTTAAACGCGATTTATGTTTAAAAGAGAAATAATTCATACTTGATATAAATAAATACTGGATTGCATATAAATGATTATAATGACGGCTTCAAGGATCTAAATATTGACACATTACGATTACAAATAAATGCATGATTGAAGATCAAATCAATGTATACAAATTTCACTAGTAAAATAATCAAAAATTTTATGGTACTTATTCAAGAATGAAATTAACAGTTCCTATATCAGTGAATTAATTTTGGAAATGCAACCAAGGCATTAGGCTATTTGTTTACTTCTTCAAAAAAAATGCTCTAAATGTTTACGGACAGTTCCGTATGAATAAACAATGTCCCGAAGTTTCTAGAAAAAGGTATGGAGATCACGAATCACGGAAATATTGGCCATAGTCCTTCTTCAATAACGAAAATAACAGAATACTTTGTCCTACCTTAATAAGTCCTTCCGCTTATATTTCCACACTTCAGAAGAAAACTGCACTGTACTTAACTGACCGTCACAATGCTTCCTAATGTCCCTTCTCAGACCCCGCTGTCCTCTGGATTCAACTCCCGGAGAAGAGGTCCTCGTTTGTCTGAAGCGTCTGGGTCTTCGTGTGGCAAGGCATCTGTTCCAAGTATCGGGGATCGAACCCGTGTCTCCGTCCTTCATCTCCATGTTGTTGAAATGCAACGATGCGTCACTTATCACATCCATCTGCACTTAAATTTCACTCGCACAGTTTATATATATATCCGCCATACATCGCACTACTTTTCCTGTCTTTGCACTTTATGCAGGAAATCAACGTATATAGAATCACAGACTCACTTCAACATCACCATTTATGTAGCGTTACCGTAAGATGATAAGAATTATGTCTATCTGTCGATGTTTTAAATATTTGTATAAATAATCTTGTAACGACGAAGTTGCTGTGGATAACGCGTGGTTTAAGTAACTGGCTGCTAACGGGTGTCTAGCTAGCCATTTTTCTGAAATTTAAACACTTAAATATATATATATATATGTACATATGAGTTGACGTACGCTTATGAATCGCGTGTTGGTGATGTTTTCACGATGAAGTGTCGACTTAGAGTAACCTCTCTTCCGTGTGGGCGTTCTCCCAGCTTTCTTTATTTTTTTAAAAAAATAGACGCTTCATTCTTCTCTTTGTGAATTTTGAATTTCGGATTCTGATTCGCCGCTTTAAGTTCGTGACACCATTTCCCAAAAATCGGTTGATAATTTGGCTTGGGTCTCTAGCGTCTCTTCTGGGCTAGTACGTGATGTTAAAGAGTTTCAGAAGCACTTGCGAAGATTGTAGATAAAAAATTTTGGTTCCTGTGTGTCTGTGACGTGATATTTGCGATATGGAGGTACTTTGGTAGTGCGACAGTATGGCTGGAGTAACAATAGCAAATTCCATTACCGTTTACTGGCGAGGTAGAAAAATGGGTGGTCTATTAGTGCGGTTACCGTCTTATGTTTTTTTTTCTGAAAAGCAGAGAAACTTCTTTACCTGGGACAAATGAAAGAGGTTCGCTTGGCTGCTAAATGAAACAAAATAAAATTTTCCTTGACTTTTTTAAAATAAATTGAATTTACATATAAAGATGTTTTAATTTGAATATATGAACAATTAATTAAGTGTGTGAGCGTAATTGTCACAATACCCCCCTCCCAAGATGTAGCAAGTGCTGCAACAGAGTGAAGCACGGCTGCATCTAAGGAGAAGTAACATTTGATAAATATAAAAGTTCAAATTCTGACAGAAAGTACAAATACATGAAAGTCCTAACCCTAATCTATGTTGAAGAAGAAAATTTAAATATTCACAAAAAATCCGAACCCTAATGTTAAAATTTCGTGCACGCTGAGAGAGATAATCTCAATGTCATGTTTGAAGATTACTTCTGGCTACTGGATGCTCCGGGTGAGAGTCTCTCATTCATGCGTTGGATCCATTCTTCCTTTCTCTCTTCTGAGCATTTCCACGTCTTGAGATTCTCCAAATGTTGTGGGACCAATTCTTTTCCTGTACTACAGTCAATAATGGCGAAGGTATTAGCTCCAACCTTCTTCTTCACATAATACGGACCCTGGTAAAGATCGAAAAACTTCCGCACGGTCTGGTCTGCAGCAGCACTTAACCTGTGCGCTTTCAGGAACACTAAGTCCCCAGGTGTTACCACCGGACCTTTAGTGGTGAGTTTTTCATTTCTTCGCCTTTTCAAGGTGATGTTCCTACGGGATGCATAGAACAGCTTGTCCTCCCAGGTCTCTCGTTCTTCCCTCGGAATACCAAAATGCTCCAAGATGGGATTTCTTCGCACTGCTCCTAGAAATAATTCCGCTGGAGTATAAGAGAGGGATTCTGTCACCGCATGATTTACGAGGATGACAATGCTTGGTAGATGTTCTGCCCAAGAAGTGTGATTTTTGGCACAGAATACTCTGAATAGTCGGTGAAGTTCAGCGTGTGTTCTCTCCACCAGGTTCGACTTCGGATGGTATGGAGGTGCGTACAAGACCTTGATGTTGTGTCTCTCCATTTCTTCCTTCCATCTTGAGCAGGTAAATTGTGGTCCTTGGTCACTCAATATGGCATTTGGTACCCCAATGATGGGTAGAACGTAACGGCTGAGATACTTGAGGACTAGGTTAGCCGAACTGTTCCTCAAGGGAATGGCTACGAGGTACCTCGTGCATCCATCCATCACGGTGAGGATATACTTTTCTCCCGTGGGTGTTCGTGTCATTGGTCCTACAAGATCGACATAGTAAATATCTCTGGGTCGCTCTGCGTGGTAAGAGGTTACTGTTCGCTGAGGGGGATGTCTGTCCACTTTGGATCGAGCACACACTTCACAATCGGCTATCCATTTCTTCAAGTCTCGCCTCATTCCTTTCCAGAAGTAAGATTGGCTCAGGGCCTTCCACGACTTGTAAAAGCCAAAGTGTCCGCCGTTGTCATGGATGTCTTGGAGTGCCTTGTCTTGAAGTGTCTTCGGAAGACAGATTGTCAGCATCTCTGGAGCATGAAAGTTCTTGAGGCATAGAACTTGGTCAGCTAAGCAATAGCTTTGACTCCAATTCCGATTCCTGGTGCTCCCATCCGTAGTATCGCCTTTTATTAGGAAGTCAATTATATCCTGCCACTGAGGATCCTCTCTCTGCTGTCTCGCAAGCTCTTCTTTGGTGACTGCAAGTACCAAGGTCTGCTGCTTCACAGTATTCACGCTGAAAGTGTTTGCAGGGCCTTCCTCGTAATAGCGTGACAAGGAGTCTGCAACTGTGTTATCCTTGCCTTTGCAGTACTCTACATCAAAAGCGTAATCCTGCAGCTGTACACTCCAGCGGGTCAACCTACTGTTCCAGTTCTTGCTGCGGTGCAGCCATTGTAGGTTTTTGTGATCAGTGATCACAGTGAAGCGCCGACCAAGGAGGTAGATGCGAAATTTCTGTATGCACCAAAGAATGGCAAGACATTCCAGCTCATTGATGGCGTAATTCTTCTCTGCTCCTCTTAAACTTCGGCTGGCGTATTGGATCACTCGCCTTTCATCCCCTTGTTTCTGGTACAAACAGCCTCCCAGGCCTGACAAACATGCATCACACTGCACGTAAAAGGGTTCCTGGAAGTTGGGATGGTACAGCATCACATCCTCCGCGATAGCCCTCTTTAAGTCTTCGAAACTTTTCTGGTGTGCTTGAGTCCACTTCCATCTTCGACTCTTTTGCAGCAACTCAAAGAGAGGTTGCGCCACTTGCGAGAAGTTTGGTATGTATGAGCGGTGATATCCTAAGATGCCAAGAAATCTTCTCACTTGTTTTATTGTGCGAGGCGGCTCCAGGTTCAATATGACTTCTACTTTCGATTTATCTTTTACAATACCGGTTGGTGAAATCACGTGTCCCAAAAATTTAACTTCTTTTAATCCGAACTCCGACTTTTTCAATTTCACCGTCATTCCTGCTTTGCTGATAAGTGCCAAAACGGTGTCGATGTGCTGCAGGTGTTCCTCCATCGATCTAGAAAAGATTAGGAGGTCGTCCACATAACAAATGGTGAAGTCCTGAACCTCATCCCCTAATACCAAGTTCATCGCATTCGTAAAGGATTGAGTCCCATTGCAAAGTCCAAATGGCATGACTTGAAATTCATACAATTTGTTTTCAAATGGGAAGGCGGTATAGGGTTTCGAGCGTTCAGTCAGTTCTAGCTGCCAGAAAGAACAGTTCATATCTATTCTTGCAAAATGCTTCACACCGTGGAATCTCTGCAGTATCTCCTGAATTTCCAGAGGTCGTGTCTGTAACACCTTGGTATGCCTATTTAGGGATCTAAAGTCAACACATAGACGTAGAGTTTTATCACTTTTAGGTACAACCAGCAGTGGATTCAAATGACAGGATTTTGAAGGCCTAATAATGTCCCATTCAAGCATTTGCTTAAGTTGCGTACGCACTTCATCTCTGTGTGCTAATGTAACCGGATATATCTTGGAAACTATGGCCTCCTCTGTTTCAACAACAATATCATGTTGATACACCCTACAGCGTCCTGGACGATCAGAAAATACTGAGCAGTGATTACGAAGGATATCTTGAAGTTGTTGTGCCTCAATGTGCGAGGGTAAGTTGGCTGCACGCACTTTTTCTTCAATCTCTTGCATTAATTCGTCTTTGGTTACATTTGAAATTTGAAGATCTTTCTCTACGCAAAGTTCCTCTTCCATTCTTGACATAGGTAGGAATTTGCGGATTATGTTGGCGGGTTCTGCATCCGCTCGCAGCTCACAGCGATTGAAATCTAGCTCGGCGCGTACACGGTACAGAAAGTCCACGCCCAGGAGAATGGGTGCGTTGAATCGTTTAACTACCAATACTTCCAACGCAATCTCCATCTCCGAGAGCTCAATCGGTATTACTGCACGACCGATTGCTCTGGATTGACACCTCCCCGTGAAATCCACTAATCTGATCTCCTGTGCTTGTCGCAATGTCGGGTTGCGAACATCTGCCGATATCTTTTTCCAAGTAGACTCCGTAATCAACGTAGCTTCACTGCCCGTATCCAGAATTGCCTCGAAGGTATGTTGGTTTATAACGACTTCTATCCTGGGTGTTTGATATCGTTGTGTTTCATCTTCCCCTTGTTCATTCTCATTATCATCAGAGGTAAGCCAAGTGGCAGAGACATGCACATTCATCTTCTGAGGCTCAGTATTCTTTTGTGTTTGCTCTACAACGTTTCTTTGATTAGTCTCTGTGCAACATCTGCCTTCTGCATTAATTCTTATCTTCACTGCTGTTTCATTTCCTTCCACATCGGTGTCAACTACTTTATTGGGTTCCTTTCTAGCAGACTGAGACTGACCGTCAACCCGAACCCTGGACCGTTGGCGGTCAAGTTCTAGTTTTCCTGCTGCTGCTCTGCCTGCAGGACCAGTGGGTTGGTAGCATTGATGCTGTCTGGCGTACTGCTACCTCTCCCTCGTGACCCACGATTGTTTCCTCTCGTGTGACCTCTTCGCTCCGAGCTGTTCCCTCGATGCGTGGTCACTTGTCGGACTTGTCTCTCTTCAGTTCTTGGCCTGTCTCCTCTGTTTCTTTGATTGCGGCGGAAACGGCGCTGCGCGTGACCTCTTGTCGGTGCTCCTGTACTTCTCTCGCTGCCGGAACTGTCTTCATCTGTCCGCGGTGATGGCTGGTGAGTGTTGCGCAATCGATTGTCCTCTCTTCGATAAGGATGGTTCCGTTGTCTTCTATTTCCGGAGTCCCTATATACGGTTTCCTCCGTTGACTGCCTACGCACATGCTGTACTCTCCGTTGGTCTGTCGTACCCCTGTTATTCCTTTGGGCATTTCGGTCTCTCTGGAAACTCTCTATCCTGTCCAGCTCTTCGCTGTCCCAGAGGATCATTGACAGTTGCTCCGTGTCCTCCAGCTGAACTCCGATGAGCTGCCTTTGGATACGTAACGGTAACATGTTCTTCACGTTTGAGAGAACTTCCGCTTCTGACATAGAAGGACTTAGTTCCCGGAACGCCTTGACTTGCTCCCAAAAGAATTCACGCAGGGACTTACGTGAATCAGCCCTATAGCGTGTGTTTCTGAGGCGAGTGAGCTTTCGCTGAATAATGGCTTCGCTTTGGAAATTCCTCAGAAAGGCACGACGGAAGTCTTCAAAAGTTCTGAACTGTTGGATGTGATTGTCTATCCACATCTTTGCTGCTCCACGTAGGATACGTGGAATTATGTGGAGAAGTTCTTCCTGCGCTATTCCGTATAGCCTGCAGTCATCCAACAACCGCTCAAGGAAGGTTGATGGCAGTCCCACATCCGTATCCGGGTCAAACGATGGCAATTCATCTATTTTAGGAGCTCGAAGAAAACTTCTGCAGCTAACGTGAGAGTCCACAGATCTTCCACTCTCCTGATTCCCTTGACTGAGGTCTTCTAAAATTGGATTTGAAACCGGAGGCGTTGGAGTCCTTCGAGGGGGTTCTGAGAAGGCGGGTTGAGGTATGTTTCTTACTGCTTCCCCAACTCTCCTTTCTACCAACTCGGACATCTTCTCCGTTAGGGATGCTGTCAGTTGGTCCACCGTCTGCTGAATAGCTCCTGCTTTCTCCCGTTCGACCTCTTGGATTTGCCGGAGTTCCTCAATCCTGGTGCTCTGATTAGTGAGGCTCTCTATTAGCTCCTCTTGTCGTACAGTCATGGAATGTTCAATATTCTCCATCCTTGTCTGCAGCTCTATCCTTTGTGCTTGGGTCTGCGTCTCCAAGTCCATCCGCATGCGCTGCATATCTTCTAGGACCTGTTCCTGCCTTTCCTCCATTTGCCTGACCATCCTCTCTTCCATTTGGCCAGCTTGTGCCGTGAGACGTTCTTCTGTCTCCTGCAACTGCCTGTGCTGCCGCTCTCTCTGTTCCTCCAGACTTTGGGAGATGGTGCGCTTGAAGTCCTCCAGCGCTTCCTTGTTCGACTTCTCGTGTTCGTCCAGCCTCCTGGCTTGCTCCTGTAGTTTCCTCGAGAGGTCTTCTGCCAAATGGTCTTGTTTTTCCATGAGCTTGTCAAGTTTTTTATCTTGTTCTTCTCTGAATTCTTCGTTTTTCTTGTTCTGTTCTTCTATATTCTTCCTCTGTTCTTCTATATTCTTCCTCTGTTCTTCTCTAAATTCTTCGTTTTTCTTCCTCTGTTCTTCTCTAAATTCTTCGTTTTTCTTGTTTTCTTCTTTTTGTTGTCTCATGAACTCATGTAACGCTGATAGAAGAGATTCCTGAAAATCGCCATTAGTGCTGTTCGGCCTGTGATGCTGTTGAATGTTGTCTCTACTTCCTTGAGTGACATCATTTTCCATAACTGGACTTGTATTCCTCTGGTCACCACATTCAGGACAATTTCGAGCCTCATCCGTGGGATCCAAATCCTGTTCCCATAGGTCACGTCCACACGTGCGACAACGTTGTGCTTCTTCCATGGCAGACATTCTGTTTCTTGGTCGTTGCCTCAAGGTAGATGGCCTCAACTGTGGCATCTGCAAGTAGACTTAAATAACTGGATTGTCAGAATGATTCTTATTAAAATTTGTCTAAAATTAATTCTAATTATCTGACCTATGCTGTCAATCACTCTAAATTTCGTACTCTAAGCTCACCTTAATACGCAAAAATATTACTATTTCATCAATGTAGCATGCCAAGCTACTTTATCACCACACGTTTTCCACAACAACTTAGTTCATTCTTTTTTTTTTTTTTTTTTTTTTTTGTTCACATGTATATTCATGTGCATATACAAATAGTGTATTAATTAACAGATAAAATATCTAAAACACAATAATATTTAAGTAATAAAATGCACGTGTAAATAAAAGTATTAAATCTAACCTATTCTAAACATATATATATATATGACTATATAATTATATTAATACTAATGTTATTCACTAGAAACAAACTTAGCTAAATTTATGCATCAATATGCCAAAAATTTGCATGTTCACTTATATTAATCGCTTACCTGGTGCATTACCTTTTTGTTTTCTTCTTTCCTTCTTTTCTTCTTTTTTTTTTAACAAAGAAAATGGTGTATCTCTTTTCTCTTCCAATCACACAAACCAACAAACAAACATGAGGTAAGAACAATTATTATTATTATTATTATTATTATTATTTACGCATGTGCTGAAATGAAATAAAATTGGTTGCGAGGGGGAGTAGAACGCTTAATCGTTCCCTACGGGTAATCTCGAAATAATGATTCTTTGAATACAAAGTTACCTAATTTCCTATCACGCTTCCCATTCTTAATTTTAGTATTACGTAATAGACTTGATTACTGTTTTCGTTCGCTGTTCGAAATTTACTATGTATGCTTCTCCAAACTAAATTTCCTACTTTTTTTTTTTTTTTAACGCTTACTACGCTTTTCGGTCCTGAAATAAAATTAACTACGCATGTTGGTCCTTCAAATAAGATTAACTACGCATTCGGGTTCCTGTTCGGGAAGCCATTTCTTGTTACATTGTACTTTGGAAGCTTTATATTGATTGTTTCTTTTAAGAATGAGTATAATAAAAATTGACAAGTTACAATAAAATCATATTAAGCCTGTTTACCGCTCTGACACATATTTCCCTAACACAACCTATACAAATGTTAAAATTTGAAAAACTAGACTTTGACGCTAAATCATAGTTTACTCAAAACAGAAATTACATTACATTCACACATCTTAAACGCGATTTATGTTTAAAAGAGAAATAATTCATACTTGATATAAATAAATACTGGATTGCATATAAATGATTATAATGACGGCTTCAAGGATCTAAATATTGACACATTACGATTACAAATAAATGCATGATTGAAGATCAAATCAATGTATACAAATTTCACTAGTAAAATAATCAAAAATTTTATGGTACTTATTCAAGAATGAAATTAACAGTTCCTATATCAGTGAATTAATTTTGGAAATGCAACCAAGGCATTAGGCTATTTGTTTACTTCTTCAAAAAAAATGCTCTAAATGTTTACGGACAGTTCCGTATGAATAAACAATGTCCCGAAGTTTCTAGAAAAAGGTATGGAGATCACGAATCACGGAAATATTGGCCATAGTCCTTCTTCAATAACGAAAATAACAGAATACTTTGTCCTACCTTAATAAGTCCTTCCGCTTATATTTCCACACTTCAGAAGAAAACTGCACTGTACTTAACTGACCGTCACAATGCTTCCTAATGTCCCTTCTCAGACCCCGCTGTCCTCTGGATTCAACTCCCGGAGAAGAGGTCCTCGTTTGTCTGAAGCGTCTGGGTCTTCGTGTGGCAAGGCATCTGTTCCAAGTATCGGGGATCGAACCCGTGTCTCCGTCCTTCATCTCCATGTTGTTGAAATGCAACGATGCGTCACTTATCACATCCATCTGCACTTAAATTTCACTCGCACAGTTTATATATATATCCGCCATACATCGCACTACTTTTCCTGTCTTTGCACTTTATGCAGGAAATCAACGTATATAGAATCACAGACTCACTTCAACATCACCATTTATGTAGCGTTACCGTAAGATGATAAGAATTATGTCTATCTGTCGATGTTTTAAATATTTGTATAAATAATCTTGTAACGACGAAGTTGCTGTGGATAACGCGTGGTTTAAGTAACTGGCTGCTAACGGGTGTCTAGCTAGCCATTTTTCTGAAATTTAAACACTTAAATATATATATATATATGTACATATGAGTTGACGTACGCTTATGAATCGCGTGTTGGTGATGTTTTCACGATGAAGTGTCGACTTAGAGTAACCTCTCTTCCGTGTGGGCGTTCTCCCAGCTTTCTTTATTTTTTTAAAAAAATAGACGCTTCATTCTTCTCTTTGTGAATTTTGAATTTCGGATTCTGATTCGCCGCTTTAAGTTCGTGACACCATTTCCCAAAAATCGGTTGATAATTTGGCTTGGGTCTCTAGCGTCTCTTCTGGGCTAGTACGTGATGTTAAAGAGTTTCAGAAGCACTTGCGAAGATTGTAGATAAAAAATTTTGGTTCCTGTGTGTCTGTGACGTGATATTTGCGATATGGAGGTACTTTGGTAGTGCGACAGTATGGCTGGAGTAACAATAGCAAATTCCATTACCGTTTACTGGCGAGGTAGAAAAATGGGTGGTCTATTAGTGCGGTTACCGTCTTATGTTTTTTTTTTCTGAAAAGCAGAGAAACTTCTTTACCTGGGACAAATGAAAGAGGTTCGCTTGGCTGCTAAATGAAACAAAATAAAATTTTCCTTGACTTTTTTAAAATAAATTGAATTTACATATAAAGATGTTTTAATTTGAATATATGAACAATTAATTAAGTGTGTGAGCGTAATTGTCACAGTGCATTTAAACGCGTTAAGTACAACACTATTAGCAACGACTATTGACATACGAGGTGAAATCTATCGGAGGTAATAGAAAAAACTCTTTTGCAATAACTAACGAGTTTGTTAGTTAAAATTAGTACTTATACTGTTCAAAATAATGATAGGTTAGAGATTAAATTTGATCACTGTTCTTCTGTTACCTCGGTGATAGGAACTGATTCATTAGCATAAACACGAACTTTCTTTGATTGTTTCGTTGATACATCATAACGTCCGGATGAAGAAGTTTCATACTATGTACAAATCTGCCATAATATTTGATTGGTCGGAAGCCAAACTCAGTAAATAGTTGTACAAATCATGTGCAGTTCTTTAGTATATTTTCAACCATTATGTCTTTGCCATCCGTCATCCAACTTGAAATGGACAATTTGTCTGTTAACGGACCCCAGTGATTAAGCAGAAGCAAGTTGAAACAATCAAAACTGCATAATAACGGTAGGTTGCTGGGAGGCGCAATCGTACATTTAACGTTGAATCTCTCGAAAAGTTCTCAACCGTACGGGAATTTTATTAGCTTGTTGTAATTAGCATGAATTGGTCTATCAAATGGCATAATTAGTTTCTCTGCATGCGAGTGCTTTCTTCCGAACTTACCTTGATAGGGTAGGTAACGAATGAGGTATAGTTTAACAAGTCTTTTGAGCAATATTTAGGCTATATGAGGCATGAAGTATAGTTTAACATCTCTTTGCAGCAACGTCTAGGCTACATAAAACATGGGGTATTGTTTAACATCTCTTTTTAACAATGATTGAGGTAGATGAGGCATGAGGTACAGTTCAACATCTCTTTTGAGCAATGAATGAATGCATGAAGTATAATTTAATATTCCTTTGAGCAGTGCCCAAGTTATGTGAGTCATGCGGTAAAGTTTAACATGGAACCCGAACTATTTGAGGTCTTCCTGGAACCCGTTCTCCAACATAAAGACATTCTAACCATTGAGTCACAGGCAGGTCTTTGAACCTTCATGTACTACGTATATACATGACATATCTGAATAAGGAACTCCGATGGGATATGATTATTTCTCAGTGAATGAGAGATGGAGAACGCATGTTCGAAATGTTGGAAAGCAGGTAAAACTATAAATAAGGCTAATTTATGAAATTGAATTGATTTTCAGCGTTTGTTTCTTTATTTTTGTTTCAGAGGACTACATAATTCCAGCAGGAGCAACGGTTGTTGTGAGTCCTTTTATGGCACATAGAAACCCAAATGTATTTCCAAATCCAGAGGAATACGACCCAGACAATTTTCTTCCTGAGAGAGTACAAGGAAGGCATCCTTACGCTTACATTCCTTTCAGTGCAGGACCAAGAAACTGCATAGGTAAAAATTTGTATTTTATGATTTAGAAATACTAGTTGTACTGTATATCGTAGAAACAAGCGAGTTTTTATTTATTTATATTTTTTCTTAGATTTTCCATACTTTACCTTTTACCAATTTCACTATGCATTATATTATAAAGTCTTGCATTTTTTACATTGAGGAGGAGAACAATCTACTCCCTCTTATTGACTAACTAGCCTCAATTATCCACTTCGCTGGGTTAAAATAAGAAAAATTAGTAATATGTTCTGTTAGTCAGTCACTTCTGTAAACACTATTATTGAAGCGCTCTCTGATATCAGTCATTTAATACCTTAAATTTGTTTGTTTTGTTTCAATTCTATTTATATTGTATATATATATATAAAATTCTTTCCAGTTTTCATTAACTAGTAAATTAACATAGTCACAAATACCACATTTGGCAGTGGCAGTGGCGGCTAATGTTAGTATTGCAGCGTTGCGCAACGACCAAAGTATTTCAAGAAAAAATATTATTAGCAATAGTAGTAAAGAACAGAAAAAATACTTTCTAATAATCCCATATATACTTTAAATAACATTTTTTAAACTTCTGTAACTGTCCGTTTCGTTAATCCGTTTTAAAAATTGAAAAATAATCCGTCACAGAGTCTCTAATTTCTATTGTGTTGCAGCGAGCATACAACGACCAGATTCCTTCAGCGCGGGAATTGGAGCGAATGTTAAGTCTGCTTTCCCCTATCTCAGAAGTTAAATGGTCTTGTCGTTGTAGTGCTTCTGCAACACAGCACGGTTTCCATTGAATTTGAAGGTTTCTCGCACTAAATTAGCTTTCTGAATTTTATTTCATTACCAATTAACAAATGGAATTTGTTATTATGCATTCATATTTTTAAATTACGGGACTATACTGAAGCAAATCAATATAATGACAATTTTTTGAAAAAAAAAAAGTGATTGCAGAATTACAAAATAAGAAAGAAATATGTAGTAGAGCAGAGAACAAATGAAAGTAGACCCGCATTTACAAGTTAATTCTTAGCTTATATAGATAATGAAGGCTTCTTGTATAACAATTTGTGAACCAAATATTAATAAGTCAATATATAGAATCGCCCCCCTCTGTGGATAGTATTTTAGTATATACATATTTCTTTTATAAAATAAGTATATTTTCTACTCTTGATAATTTCCACGTGAAACTGTATGATGGGGAACGCCACATTGAATTTGGGTCTAGTTAACAATGCTCAAGGGCGTAGCCACGAGGGGAGTCCACCGGGTCCGGACCTCCCAAAAATTTCGGAACTTGACTAACATTTGTAGACTTTCCTAACAAACTATACTTGTTTAACAGAGAAATGATTGATGTAGGTTAAATATTTTATCTTACGCCTCATCATGTACTCTTTCTTTTCTTATAAAAATAATCGTTCTATCGTTTTTTTCTAAAACATATAGGTGAAAATAATTAAGAATCACTTATCGTCTTTTCGGGTCCAGTATAAGATAGGTTCGATATTACGTAGAAGTATTGGACCTTCCTCTAATACTTTAGACCCTCTCAGCTAACATTTCTGGGTGTAGAACTGGCAATGCTGTTTGTTTTGACGTTCTTTGATTTTTGGCTTTTTTTACATGCATCTGGCGGGTTTCGAAGTTTGCTTTCCAGAACGTATGACATTGATAAGCGTTGTTTCGCCTCATGTGGAAGTATATATTGTGTTCATCGTGCATTGCGTAACAACCAAGTCGGATGATTTCGAATGTAGTTTTTTTCTTTTACGCATATATGTGTGTGTTGATGTATGAATATGACATTCACAATTCATATGCCAGTACGTCTTTTGCATCATTTGTTTTAGTTATTAGTTATTAGATTTAATTTTATTGTGTGTGCTTTATTCTATAAATAACCTACACATTCTGAATGAATTGTATACCATGACTTCTGTAAATAATTTACAAAAAAAAATCCAGCTTTCAACTGAGAAGAAACTTGCAATTAAGGCTTAGACTAAACAAGCAAAGGGCAATTCAGGAGTGTGGTGGGAAAAAATCCGGTTTAAATTTACAGGACATCTTATGGCAATAATGTTGTTTGCACTAGATACATTTCCACAATTTATTTTAAATTTTCCTAGATAAACTGTGAATAACCCTTTGGAGCTCATATGGTACAATTTGCACCATACGGGTGTTTCATGGTACATTGCGTTATAACTCTCCTATTTAAGCTTTTTCGTCCATTTTTTTTTTCAAGTCCAGAGGCATTGTAGAAGACCTTACGTATGGTTTCACATCTTCCTGCGTCGAGACATAGGAGGTGATGACGTCATAATTCTAAATTATATATTTTTATTTATTAAGCCTATGTTCATTATTTTTTGGCGGGATTATTTTTGCACATAGAAGATTGAAATTTTGCACAAACATTCAGTCCACCGAGTAGTATTTACCAGATTTTTTTTTTCAGATTTCTGAGTTAAAACAGGGGGGTAAAAGGTTGAAAAAAAAAGGATATTTTTACCCCAAAAATCCATTTCTTCGGGATTTTCCCGCCTTAGATATATGATGGAGACACGTAAGTCATACCGGCTGAAAGACAGTCTTATTCTGAAGAGAATTATGGGCGAAACATGACCCTAGGGTAATTAGGGATGTCGCAGGGAATGTTTACAAAATATCCTTCTGTATACGGGAATATGGTACATTGTCGGTATATATATTTTTGGCGGGCTTACTTTTGTACCTAGAAGATTGAAATTGTGCATAAACATTCAGCCCAACTAGTAGTAATTATCAGATTTTTTTTTCAGATCTCTGCGTTAAAACAGGGGGGTCCAGAGCGGCTAAAAGTTGAGAAAAGGAATATTTAGACCAAAAAATCCCTTTCTTCGGGATTTTCCCGCCTTAGATACATGATGGAGACACGTTAGTCATACCGTCTGAAAGGCAGCTCTATTCTGAAGAGAATGATGGGCGAAACATGACACTAGGGTAATTAGGGATGTGTCAGGGAATTTTTATCAAAATATACTTCTGTATAGGGAAATATGAGGCATTGTCGGTATATATATATTTTTGGCGGGCTTATTTTTGCACCTAGAAGGTTGAAATTGTGCACAAACATTCAGTCCACCAAGTAGTATTTAACAGATTTTTTTTTCAGATTTATGCGTTAAAACAGGGGGGTCCAGAGCGGCTAAAAGTTGGAAAAAGGGATATTTCGACCAAAAAATCCTTTTTTCGGGAATTTCCCGCCTTAGATACATGATGGAGACATGTGAATGGTACCGCCTGAAAGGCAGTTCTATTCTAAAGAGAATGATGGGCGAAACATGGCCCTAGGGTAATTAGGGATGTCTCAGGAAAGTTTTTTCCTGAGATCATAGTGTTTTACGGTAATTTGGGGCATTGTGAGAATTCTTGATAAAATTTCTCCCGCCCTTAGTATTCAAGATAGAAACTTGAAATTTGGCACACACATTCAGTATACCAAGTACTATTTATCAGATTTTTTTTAGATGTCTACGTTCACACAGGGCCGGTCCAGGGGGGGCCCAAAGTGTGAAAAAAGTTCCCTCCGAAATTTTCCTTTTGACATCATTTTCCCCGCTCCTGGTATATGGTATGAGCATGCAAGTGGTACCATTTGAAAGCCAGCTCCATTCTGAAGAGAATGAGGTATGAACCATGATCCTAGGATAAATAGTGACGATGCAGTAGCTGCTTGACTGAAAGTCTAAAAAATACCCCAAAAACCCCTTCATCCCGAAAGGGATAAAGTGTGTTCAATGTACATTTTTTTATAACACTGATCTCTGCTACGAACTCTCTTCAGTCTACGCTGAAGAGGAATTCGGATCACAGTCAGGGACTGAGTTTGCTAGAATGAATTGTTTGCAATAATCTAGAAAAAATATTTAGTGAATCTACAAAGCTTCTGAAATTAATATTAACTGTACCTATGGCGTCAGCAAAATAAGGAAAGTTTTTTTCCACATCAAAAGAATTGACACTTTCAAGGAATTGAATGTCCCAAGAAAGGTTATCACCATTGGTTATGCTTTCCAGAGAAAAAGACCTGACAATTAGAATACCAGAGTTCAACCAGCATGTATTAGGCAGATTTGCTCCAATCAAAGAGAGGAGAATGAACTTACTAATTAAATAAGGTGATTAATTGGATAAAATGCTCTGCATTTTTTATTTTTTAAACACAGAATTTTATTTAATTTAACATGTCACATAGCATTTGCATCTAAAGTTATGCTGATTAGTCAATGAGTCCACTTTATATCTTCTGTCTCCGATCGTTCGTACTGCAACACCCGAAACCACAAACCACCGGCCGCCACTGACATTTGGGACACTGATAAATCACATGATGATGGTACGAATGGAAAGATTGTTTCATGATAACGTTTGGTATATGGTGATAATAGTAAATGACTTTATGACCTGAGTAGAGTTAAGGTGTATAGCTAAACAATCATGAAATTTAGCAGACATTAATAGCTAAAAATTAATTATTTTCAATCAATTGCTGTAAATAAATGTTAACATAATTTTGTGCTAGTTTGTAGCAAGAGTATAAGTTCTTGAGATATTAGTGTCTTAGCTTCAAGCTGTTGTAGTAGAGCTATATTTCACATGTTTTTATTTATTTATTTATTTATTTATTGAAAACAGAATCACCAGCCAAGTGCACCTAGATAAGACATAAATTCCTGATATCTGAAATAATGTGTTTACGGAATTATGACACTGTTTTTAAAAGAAAAAACTGAATCTACTCATAGCAGATAGATTAAAAACAAAAGACTATTTAGTGTCAAAATATTTGTTGACGTGGCCCCATTTGCTGCCTATCAAGTTCGCTGAGACACAAATTACAATTACAGGTTGGCTCTAATGTGAAAAACTGTCTGTTGATAAATCTATGAATTTAGTCGATCCAACATGTCATCAGGCCCGTATCCAGGGGGGGGGCTGCCCCCCTAAATTTTTGCGGGCCCCCATAAAATTTTCACGGTAGGCTTGCAAATGAACTATAATATGGTGATGAACTATAATATTTTTGGGTCGGGCCCCCCCTAACTTCAGCCGGGGCCCCCCTACATTTTTGGGCTGGCTACCGGCCTGCATGTCATTGCTCCATTGTCTCATTAAGTTCGTTGTAATGTAGTTCAAGAATACGGGAAACTTCCTACAATAATGCATAAATGTTATAAAAGTCAGCTTAAACTGTGAGAATGAATAGCACTGCATGGATGTAAAGTGTAAGAACCTAGGCCACATTATTAAGAAAATTCTCCCGCGTGAATAGACCAAATAGTAATGGTGACGTGGACAACTACAATTTAGAAAGGACGGACATATTATATTTAATTGTAACATTATATTGTGTAATATGAGGGTGTTGTACATCCTATTAACAATATCTGTATCTCAGAAAAAAAAAAAAACATAAAATGCTGGAAATTGGGAGCTATTGCTAACTATTACATTATTTTTTTTCAGGTCAGAAGTTCGCCATGTTAGAAGAGAAAGTGATTATCTCAACAATTTTGAGAAATTATAAAATTGAAGCTGTTGGTAAAAGAGAAGATCTTGAATTGGAAGCTCAATTGGTTTTAAAGTCTGGAAATGGAGTTAAAATTAAAATTACACCCAGACATCCTTCTGGAGTCAAACAGCTCCGTACCTTTTACCAGAACCTTGCTACTGAACATTCTTAAACTTAAGAAAACCAATGATACCTCTTTATCAAGTAATTATATATGTATATACTCAGGGCAAGTTAAGTGCAAGGACTTATAATGATCATGTAAATCGTATTGCTCATCTATGTATTATTATGGTTTTCAACACATTGAAAGAACGATCAAAAATTGTGACAAATTTTGGTGTTATACGGAATTAAACATTTTTAAAAATATTTCAATTATATTTCTTTATTAGGTAAATTATATACGTACTCACTCAGGGCAACTTAAGCGAGAGAACTTATAGTGCTCATGTAAATCATATATATACATAATAGTTATTTAATGTACAAAAAATGTTCAAATATTGCGACAAACTTTAGTAGTGTCAAAGGGCCATCTTTTCATTGTCGGTAAATATTGATCACAGACTAGAATACATACAGACGAGCAACTTCCTATATGCGTTATCGAAATCAGTTTGGATCGTCTACACAGCGAAAGAGCCAATCAACGCTTTCGGTGGGCGGGATCAGTGTCGTCGTATATGGATTGCGCTGCCATCGGTCTTGGAACGTGACATCATATGGTTGTCATAGTCATAGGCGCCGAGTTTGGGGGGGCAGGGCACTTTTGGCCGCCCAATGTTTAAAGGTGGGGTCCTCGCCCCCCCCCCCCCAATATAGTTCAGTTGAGGAAGAATTAACAAAAAGGAGCAAGAATTTCTGTCGTAAATTTCGTCTTGCCTTTAATTCAATATTAGCAACAGCCTTCTTATTCGATAGAAAGCGCCGTTTTCGAAACGGTGTTTAATAGAGCACTGAAGCTTCAACCAACACTATGGCAACACTGATATGACAAGTGAAGATCAATGTAGTGCAGCGAAGTTCCCAGAATTTGAACTTGAATTTGTTTTAATGCCTTTAGACAAATTTGACTTAGCTTACGAATTTCGCAGCGGAGCGGATGCAGCGGCGTGGGTCAATGAAAACTTGACCCACGACCCACTGACCCACCTCTCACAGCGACACACCACCCACCGTGACCCACCACCCACCATGAACCACTCTCATCCATTGTGACTTACTCTGACTCACCAAATCCATCGTCATCAACTCTGAACACGATCTACGGCCTCTTCTGTACTGACTAGAGTTTACACTTGTAATAAAACAAGACTGAAATTGTCACTAATCGGAGTTTGAATTTCTAGTCAATCGTTCAAGCACCACTCTGTTACAATAACGGTGGATCTGACCTTTACGATATAATATGGTAAAGTGTTTGTCAGTGAGGAAATTGAAACAGTCCGAGGTGGGGGGAGTGTGTGCCTAAAATATACTTGTACTAAGAGAGTATTCTTCCAAGTGTTAATTTCTGAACGCATTCCAAAAGAAACTTCTATTCGCAGGAAAATACCCCTGTACAATATGGAAAAGGTTATGGTTTCTCAGTTCACAGTATTTTTCTCACAAAAGACTTGAAAGATCGGTTTTCATAGTGTATAAAGGTGCTCGGGTACTATGTGAGAGCATCTCCATAAACTATGCTCATTGTAATTTGTGTAATCACTAAAACACCACGTTAAATTTAAGTTACAAATATGCATAATTACAATTATTGTGAATATTTATTCAAAGTAGTTTACCTAAAGCAAAGAAGAGACTTACTAAAAATTAGGTACAAAGTTGAATAACACAAATAAGCTATTAATAATACAAGTATACATTTTTCATAACTCGTAATTTTCCACCTTAAAACAAATCTGAAATCGGGTTTATTTCTTGTTGGTAACTTTCTCGTGGTAAATCATCCGCAGCGGAATGATGTCCATCCTTCAGCCAAGAAATAACTAGCTCGTTTACTTTGAGCTTGTCTAGCGTTGGACCATTAACATTGATGAATAAGTTAGACAATGTTTGAGCACTTAATCTATTTCTAATATCAGTCATCTGTAAATTCATAAGGGGAAATCCCCGTTCGCACTCTGTCGTGGAAATTGATAATACTTCTACCCGATTTCTGCAACTTCTCATCGACAATCTGCTTGTTAGACTTAAGCCTGATAACGATTTTTCTTGGTCAGGTTTGAAATACTCAACAAGAAGTATCATCTCTCTATCACCATACAACATCTTTTCCATATCACCATGTCAGTTAGCAATGTCGACTCGTGGAGAACAGAAACTTCATCTACCACGCCTTCGATAGGGAATCTTGTCAATAAATTATCAATTAAAGCCTGATAAACTGATGATTTCTTATTTCTTTATAAATTTAATTTTTCTAATTACATATGAAGGTTTGATGCCATTACCAAGTTCCCTCCTCCGTCTAGAAAGCGAAAGGGAACGAGGTTCCTGGAAAGTGTTCAGAGGTGAATGAGAATTTCCCTCCTCTTCCCCTTCAATTACCACACTGATGTTTGCCATGTGCCAAATTACGAGTTATTTCAATTATCATAGTATAATTATTTCCTTGTTGAATTATCGATACTTTTCAGTGGAAAAAAGGATGAAATTTGAAAGTTCCAAATCAAGGTAAGTAGACCAACGTCAAAGGGGGGAGTGTAAAATTATCCATATAATTATGCGTACAATTTAAACTTAAAATTTCCGTGTAATTAAGCTTACAGTACAAATTTTATGCCTATTTTTCTCAGAACTTTATGGGTTGATTGTCCTGTGCTGTAAGCGCTCCATATAATAAACATAAGCTTCAGCAATTATTATAGTAGAAAGCAATGGATATATGAAGCCAAGCACTGTATTTTTTGTTTCTGATTTTTTTTTAAATAACATCGATCATTTTTACAAACTAACTCAGTGTCAATTTTCCATATATAGAAAGTGCCCCTCCCCCCATAAAGGAGAATTTTTTTTTAAAAAAAAGGGGTAGGACACATTCTGTTTATTTTCAATAAAGATTTAATACACTGAATTTCAGCTCCGTAACTTTAACGGCGTGCAAGATACTGTTTTTTTTTTTTTTTTTTTTTTTTTTCGCAAAAATTTGAATCCTCACTACCTCCTTAGGATATTATGTATTATAATGAAAGCAATATAACATCCCAGTTTGAATTAAGGGGCTTAAATATATACCAAAAGTAATTTCATTTGACTTTGCAATTTGAACGTGTTGATCAGGCACACAGTTACATTCAATTTTTTATATAATAATTTATATTTTTTATATATTACAGTGATTCAATTTTTTTTTTTTTTTTTTTTTTTTTTTTTTTTTTTTTTTTTTTAGTAATTAGCTCCTCTAAAAGCTCACAGGTCTCGAAAACCAAGTAGTAGTATAAGTCCCATTGCTATGATTACAATTAAAAATATCAATATCCAAAAGTGCCTGAAGTTCTTTTTTTTTTTTCACTTGGTTAGATACGTATACTCATCTCAGGTAAGTAGACAGAAACAAATGGAAAAGGAAGGGAAATGAAGGTCTTGAAAGTAAAACGAAGATAAATTTACCAGTCTTCAGGAGATACTGTCTACAATGCAGTGAGCAGAGTGGGTCGATAGATCATACTGAGTCGGTGGGTCGCAGTGGGTCACGGTGGGTGGTGGGTCACAGTGGGTGGTAGGTCTCAGTGGGTCACGGTGCGTGGTGGGTCACAGTGGGTTACATGCTGTTGACCCACAACGCACTGACACACTCAGAAAACTTGACCCACTTGACCCACCGACTTACTGACCCACTCTATCTCTGGTTGATAGAAAACGGCTGAATATGATTATATATTTATTCATTGTTTGGTCCCCCCAATATTTTCTTCAAGTCGGCGCCTATGGTCATAGTAACCGGCGGATTGTTTTCGTTTGCTTCACATCTCACATGTCAGTGTTAGATGTAGTGCAGATAAATAAGATAAGCTAATGTTCACTTTTTCTTGTACTGTCTCTGGACTAGACGTTTCATTCCAGCTTTATATATATTAGGTTTTGCTTTCTTTTCAAGAGTTCAGTTTGAAAATATCTAACAAGGAAAGCTATCCAACTCCTCGGCGAGTATCGCATTGAAACTTGCACAAGTGGAAGAATATATTGAAAGATGGAAATATGCTTACTCTTACGATTCGCAACAACGTCGAACCGGAAGTAGAATGATCCTTCCACCATAACCTCTGAAATTTATGTACTCTGGTCATACACGCCAGAATGTGATAGACTGAAACCTATTTTCTCACGAATACAAATATCGCAAACTCAAGATGATAACAGTCGGTTGTGATTGGGATCTCTAGTACCTCATTGATGCGAATCGATGTCAAATGGAACACGATACACGATCGTAAGTTCCAAACGAAGACGTTTACCCGGTGGAGAAAAGGGACACGCTGAAACCACAACTCAAAAATGGCTTTCTATGATTATTATTATTATTATTATTATTATTATTATTATTATTAGTAGTAGTAGTAGTAGTAGTAGTAGTAGTAGTAGTAGTAGTAGCAGTATGATTAGTAGTATTAATATGAGCAGTATGGTTAGTAAAAATAATAATAATGAGAAGACAACAAATGCATAGTTGGGCCCGTTAAGTAACCAAGGTGTTTACTCGTCTTGAGTATCCTATAGCACTGCTATGAAGATTTTAGAATCCACAAACAACCATACCCCAGTCGGGATTCGAATTCGGACCCCTTGAGTCGCTGGCTTAACGCTTCAACCCAGAGGAACACGAGATCTGCAAGAAGAAGAAATATATAGGACAGGGTTTATCAACCTGGGTGTCGCGAAGATAAACTAAAGAGAGAAATATAATTAGAATCTAATACCGTACATATTTTTAAATAATTATTGTTTTGAATTTTGTTCTGATAGACAATTTTTACATATTTGTATACATACTGCCAAGAAAAAAATGTCCACTAAACATTTTCAACAGGTGCACAGTTGGTTAAAAATCTATTTAAATTAAAGAGGTACGATATGAAACTAATGAAAACTACATATTGAAATATCAGAAGAATGCAAATGCACTATTTTTTTTTATCATGTGACCCCAAATTAAGGGAGTTATGAAGTTGTAAAGTTTTCAAACGGCCCTCATTTTGAAACATTATGACGGATCGGATTCGATATTTGTAATATGAATGAACGGACCAAATTTGGTTTTATTCCATTCGCTTTTAGGGAAATTACTGTATCCACTATATACAAGAAATGGATTCTACTATTATAGAAATAATAGTGATATCTCCACAATAGGTATATTAAAAATCAGACACAAGCTTATACAAGCCACAACTTATAAGGAGATCGCTGGCAAGAGGATGTGATAATATGGGGTTCGTGATCGGACGTATGTTGATAACCACTGGTCTAAGATTATTATTATTATTATTATTATTATTATTATTATTATTATTATTATTATTATTATTATTATTATTATTATTATTATTATTATTATTATTAATAATAATAATAATAATAATAATAATAATAATAATAATAATAATAATAATAATAATATTTTTGTCGTCTTCTTCGTCTTATTGCCAAACTTATGTTTGTGTTGGTTGAGGCGTCAAGCCAGCGACTCAAGGGTCCCGATTTCGAAGCCCGGGTGGGGTATGGTTGTTTGTGGATTTTAAAACCTTTATAGCAGTGCTAGAAGACACTCAAGACGGGCCGAAGTCCTTCGTTACTTAACGAGCCCAAAAATATACGCTATTCTTGTCTTCTTCTTATTATTATTTTTAATCTTCATACTGATCATATTAATAATGCTAGTACTACTACTACTACTACCGGTACTACTACTACTACTAATAATAATAATAATAATAATAATAATAATAATAATAATAATAATAATAATAATAATAGTCATACTAATAACAATAATAATAATAATCATAGAAAGCCATTTTTGAGTTGTGGTTTCAGCGCGTCCCTTTTCTCCACCGCGTAAACATCTTCGTTTGGAACTTACGATCGTGTATCATATTCCATTTGACATGACATAGTAGAGATCCAAATCGCCACCGACAGTTATCTTGAGTTTACAATATTTATCTCCGTGAGAAAACAGGTTCCAATGTATCACATTCTGGCGTGTATGACCAGAGTACATAAATTTCAGAGGTTATGGTGGAACGATCATTCTACTTGCGGTTCGACGACGTTGCGAATCGTAAGAGTAAGCATATTTCCATCTTTCAATATGTTCTTCCACTTGTGCAAGTTTCAATGCGATACTCGTCGAGGAGTTGGATAGCTTTCCTTGTAAGTTACACGAAGTACGTCAACGGAAAATGCTGTTCCCAAATGCAACTAAAGGAGCGAAAATCTAGTCTGTGATTACTTTCGAAACTTCAACGTAGGTGACGTCAGATCTATTGGTTAGTTCCGTCGTCGCGTGTTATAGGCGCTACTGTCAGCAAGTTTCCAGTTTCTCGCTGAGTTTGCGGTCTGTATATTCTAGTCTGTGATATTGCTAGCGCGATAATAAAGTAATGTTCATAACCTTGGAAGAATTTCGATGTCGTGTAAATCTACACTGTATACAGCCATTATTTAATGAAAATTTTGGTTTCAATTGTATAAAGTTCTCTCTATTACGATTATTATCATGCCAATAAATGTTATCAGTAGCCATATTGTCTATTACAAGTTTATTTAAGTACTTTTGTAGGTCTTTTAATGATCAACTAAGTTCTGAAAAACTTACTTACACTGTGTACAGCTGTTATTTCATGTAAATTTTAGTTTTAATTGTATAAAGTTCTCTCTATTACGATAATTATCATTATTACGATTATTATTATTAATAAATGTTATCAATAATCATATTGTCTGTTACAAGTTTAAGTACTTTTGTAGGTCTTTTAGTGATTAACTAAGTCCTGACTAAATGAGTTGATAGTGAAGAACTAATATTGTCAACGTGACTCCTCTTCTTCTTCTTTCTTTTTTCTTGTTTTATCATTTGTTTTAGTAAACAACTCTCCCAAAATACGTTCCATAATTGTTTAAATAAAAATCTATCACAACCATAGTTATAAAATAACCCTATGTATACGGTTATTTTATAAGTCTCTTATTACAACTTAAGTTCAACGTGCTTAGTAAGATACGACAGTATATACAAATTGGTGCAAGAAATGCGTCTCTTAAAGGGACATTAAATATATAATTTATATTGTTATCTAAGTTTAACAGTCGCTTATGAAACAAAGAGTTAAATTTTGAATTTTTTTATGCTTATGGAACAGGAATTTTTTGAGGATTCATGATGAAAGGGATATACAGTACATAGTGTTGTAATAATGAATGCATGTTTTGCACATTGTAATTAGGTTAACATTGTAGAAAAATAATGTTTACTAAAATGTTGTTTTAAAGTTTGTAATTTATTTCACTCTTTTTCGAAACGATCTAAATGCTTTCCTTCTAGTATGAAACGCTGACATAGCTTTGTGTCTCCGTTCGCAAATTGCAATAGTTCACAAAGATGGGGGGAAAATATTCGACAGTTTTCAAAACGAAATTAAAGATATTGCATATTCTGTTAATGAACCTCCAGTTGTGAACTACTTATATACAGAATAATGTTTTGTCTGCGAAAAATAATGTCTTTCAAATCTATATTAGAATGGGAACACATTATACATTTATACAAAGAGGAGGCTGCGGTGGTTCAGTAGTAGAGCGTTCACCTCTGGTGCGTGAGGTCCCTGGTTCGAACCCAGCTCGCGCCAAATGGGTTTTGTGGTGGACAAACACCGTGTGAGTGGATTTTCTCGGAGTTCTTCCATTTCCTCCCACTTTCTTCAATCCACCATTGCATTAATTTCTCATTATCACCGTATCCTTTCGCCCACACGGCATAATCATGGGACGTAAAACTCGAAGATTTATACAAATTTCAACCTTATGAATTAAATTTAAAATACTTTCAGTTCATTGGTGAAAACGATTATCTCTCACTCTCTTGGTAAATAGGTATATATATATATATATATATATATATATATATATATATATATATATATATATATATATATATATATATATATATATATATATATATATATATATATATATATATATATACAGTCGCTCTCACAATTGAGCGTACACCTTATTTATTAACATAAAAATGCACAAAAGACATCTACATAAGTGAAGTAGGTATTTCAAACTTCAAATATTGCTTCCTGAAAAGATCTAGAAGAAATTACAATACATTTTGTTCGTAAACATTATTTCAGTAATGAGTAAAAAAATAAGAAACAAAATAGTATGTGTTTTTGGAGTCACAAAATTGAGCGTACACACTTGAATACACACTTGAATATTGAGCGTACACATTTGAATATTGAACAGGAAAAAAAAGTTCAGTAGTTGGTAGCGATTCCTTTGGCTTTTATTACAGCAGCTAACCTTTTAGGCATGGAGTGTACATATTTGTGGGTCACTGAAGGAAGAATTTTGCTCCACTCTTCATGCAGAATCTTATTCAACTCAGTTTTATTCGTTATTTTATGATTCTGCACTTGCTTTTCTAATTGCCACCACAAACTCTCAATTGGATTTAAATCCGGAGACTGCGGTGGAGTTTCCAATCTTTTTGGAGTGTTATATAATAACCAGAGTTTGACAATATGGGCAGTATGCTTGGGATCGTTGTCATGCTAAAAATAATACAACGACCCCATACCAAGCTTATTAGCACTTTCCTTGATGTTATTCTTTAACACTGACAAATACCCGTATTTGTCCATTGTGGTATCAATAAACTCCAAGTTACCGACACCAGAAGCAGACATACAGCCCCACAACATTACGGAGTCACCTCCGTGTTTGACAGTAGGTCGTAGATTTTCCTGTTGTAGGGCTTTATTGGGTCGTCGCCACACATACTGCAGTCCATCTGACCCGAACACGTTAAACTTGCTTTCGTCACTGAATATCACTGAATCCCAGAATGCAGGAGGCTGTAAAATGTACTTTTTAGCAAACGCCAATCTTTTACGTTTGTTGACTTCATTTGTCCATGGCTTCTTTTTGGCTGTGCGACCATGATATCCAGCTCTTCTCAACGTCCTACGTCCCGTTTCACACGAAATTGCTTTTCCCGTCTCAAATACAATTTTTGTGGGAAGTTTTGGCACACTTTGACGTGGATTTCTTCTTATTTGCATAACTACATTTCTTTGCTCTCGCTCATTTAGAATAGATACCGAATAATTATTCGAACAAATATGTGAATAACGAATAATTATTCGAACAATTATTTGAATAACGAATAATTACCTGAACAATTATTTTGATAATGAATAATTATTTGAACAGCTATTTGAATAATAAACAATTATTTGAATTACGAAGAATTAATTGAACAATTATTTGGATAACGAATAGTAATTTGAGCAATTATTTGGATAACGAATAATTATTCGAACCATTATTTGAATTACGAATAATTATTCGAATAATGAACAATTATTTGAACAATTAGTTGGATAAAGAATAATTATTTGAACATTTATTTTTATAACGAATAATTATTTGATCAATTATTTGTATAACGAATAATTATTTGAACAATTATTTGGATAACGAATAACTATTTGAACAATTATTTGGATACCGAATAATTATGTGAAGAATTATTTGGATAACGAATAATTATTTGAACAATTATTGGGATAATGAATAATTATTCAGACAATTATTTTGATAACGAATAATATTTGAACAACTATTTGGATAACTAATAATATTTGAACAATTATTTGGATAACGAATAATTATTTGAACAATTATTTGGATAACGAATAATTATTCGAACAATTATTTGGATACCGAATAATTATGTGAAGAATTATTTGGATAACGAATAATTATTTGAACAATTATTGGGATAATGAATAATTATTCAGACAATTATTTTGATAACGAATAATATTTGAACAACTATTTGGATAACTAATAATATTTGAACAATTATTTGGATAACGAATAATTATTTGAACAACTATTTGGATAACTAATAATATTTGAACAATTATTTGGATAACGAATAATTATTTGAACAATTATTTGGATAACGAATAATTATTCGAACAATTATTTGAATAACGAATAATTACCTGAACAATTATTTTGATAACGAATAATTATTTGAACAATTATTGGGATAATGAATAATTATTCAGACAATTATTTTGATAACGAATAATATTTGAACAACTATTTGGATAACTAATAATATTTGAACAATTATTTGGATAACGAATAATTATTTGAACAATTATTTGGATAACGAATAATTATTCGAACAATTATTTGGATACCGAATAATTATGTGAAGAATTATTTGGATAACGAACAATTATTTGAACAATTATTGGGATAATGAATAATTATTCAGACAATTATTTTGATAACGAATAATATTTGAACAACTATTTGGATAACTAATAATATTTGAACAATTATTTGGATAACGAATAATTATTTGAACAACTATTTGGATAACTAATAATATTTGAACAATTATTTGGATAACGAATAATTATTTGAACAATTATTTGGATAACGAATAATTATTTGAACAATTATTTGGATACCGAATAATTATGTGAAGAATTATTTGGATAACGAATAATTATTTGAACAATTATTGGGATAATGAATAATTAATTGAACAATTATTTTGGCAACGAATAATTATTCGAATATCGAATAATTGCTCCAATCGTTGTACGAATATTGAAGTCGAATATTCGCGTATATTCGAATAACAGCAGAAAAAATATTCGAGTAATTTTAACAGCACTAATCGTATGTAAGAAAAAAAAAAAACAACCATGTTCAGTTTTATGATATATATTTATTTTGTAGTTCAAATTTTCGGCAGGAGATTGCAGCTCCCCCATAGCAAGAGTTGTTCCACATTAGCAGTATAGTCAACGTCAAGAGACTTTAGATTTGGCTACAGCCACATGTTTCTTGCTCTCCTGAAAACTTGACATACAAAATATTGCAGTATCAATGACCAAGCATATACTCAGGAATTTATTTTGGTAGGAGTCCAAAGCTATTGGAGGGTCCAAGTTGATCATAAAGATAAATTATATTAAAATTTATAAAATTATCCCTAAAATGCTACTAAATTTTTATAACAGTCAGGATTTCGGGGGAGATCCGAACCCCTTTGCATACGTCCCTGTCAACGACGACATATCTAAGGAAAGGTATACTGCCAAACCTTTGAGGGTAACAATGT
The DNA here is from genome assembly GCF_964235325.1 of Thermobia domestica. Lineage (NCBI taxonomy): Eukaryota > Metazoa > Arthropoda > Insecta > Zygentoma > Lepismatidae > Thermobia > Thermobia domestica. The sequence goes on from NC_137460.1 coordinate 44,959,769, forward strand.
TATACCCGCAATAGATACCTCTTAGTTGTCACAATCGACTATTTAACCTTGCAGAGGTGTTACAGAGTCACCATACGATACAGAGGAGAAAGAGAAGCAGAGAGATTGTTTCTGGTAAAGTATTGAGCCATGGCAAACCGGATATAACGATAACACTAACGATTGCTGGGATCGCGATGTGTCAGTCAAGGATGTTATAAATAGAGGATCTGCCTATACAACAAAATCGTGAAGACATATGTCACAGCTTCGCCACACCTACTCTGCCCACTCCGCGCCACTAAGAACGCAATGTTTCGAGCCAACAATCATGGCGGAAAGGAGAGTAGCCAATCAAATGTGCCGAATCAGACGATGCTCGGTTGTTGGTTTTTTTTTTTTTTTTTTTTTTTTTTTTTGCTTCATTGAGTTCATATGTTGAAGATACATGTGGGCAGATCCTCTATTTTATAACATCCTTGGTGTCAGTAGTAGAGTGCTGACCTCTGGTGTGTGGACTGTTCGATCCCAGCTCCCGCCAAATAGGCTTTATGGTGGAAAAACCGTCGGTTTTTTTTTCATGATTCTCACGTTGTCTCCCACTTTCTCCCTTTACCATTTCGTTCATTATAAGCATCACTACCCCCTTTAACCTCTGTGCATAGAGACATTAAACTAGAAACGAAAGAAGCAACTGGTTGCACAACTTAATCCTTCAATCCAAGAACATTGCGGGATATGCAAATGCAAATGCAGTACGTACAAGGAATCTGATTGGCTTCAGTGTGCCTCATGTTCAACGTGGATTTCTAGAGTAAGTAACAAGATCTTAGAATCAAACTACATGTGCGACATGTGACGTTGCTGACTGACCGAAACACTAAAAACTGTTTTTGTATAATGTTCTTGTATTTATATTTATTTATTTATTTGCAATCATACTATACATATCAATGTATACAAACTTGAGAACGTAGGTATAAAAGGTTTGTGTATTATGCAATTCTGTAATAGAATGTGCCTTACTTTTTCACAACTTTGTATGACGATGTTTCCTCATTATTGGGGTAATTTTGTCATGATAAGTTCATGGCTTCGTTAATTCAGTTACATAGTTTATTTTCTTTTATTAACATTGATCTAAATTCCTCAATATACGGTATTGCAAATTATAAAAGTATGTTTAGTTTTTGATAGTAAGTAAATATAAGAAAATGTTTAAGACTTTAAAATAATAAAAATTGATTATATTAAACTGACAATTTAATTTTTGAATATGTATTGCTTTGCTTAATTATTTACAAAAAGAGTTGTAGTCACTACTGACCACAAGTTATCTCTTGTGAGATTTTTATCATTGCACCTCCTTAAGAATTAAGCATTTTTAATAATTCTATGTCTAGCTTTGAGAGTTTGTCGTAGCCTTAAAATATCCAGAAAATATTGTTCACTCATTGCTAGTTCTTTACACTGTTGATCACCCGTTTTAACTTTATAACCAATCACTTTGTTACTCCAAGGTTCAAACACACCAGAAAGATCACTTTTCTCAACCTCAGCTGCCTCACACTTCCTAACTAATTTACTATTCATCTCACTGAGTTCTGCCACTTCTTCGGCTAATTTCTCTGTTCCATAATCTTCCATTTTCTTCAAGAATTTACCCAGAAAGTGATCATAGAACATTTGATCAGCCCATAACCAATGTTTAAGTTTCTCACGTGCAGATTCAGTAAGCTTTGTCTTATATTGATATCGTCTAGCATTTACTTTAAAGCTCACAATATCTCTAAGACTCCAACACAACATATGCCTCAACAAAATCAACGATTCAGAGAAGTACTCGGTAATCATAATTAGATCAAAGTTTGAGTCCACTTCACGAATCTTTTCTTTCACCTTATTTATGTCATTTGTATCACTTGGTTCTAATCCAAAATCATACAACAATTGATTTCTACCTAAAACAGAGTGAGAACGCAAATCCCGTTTATCAGTTGCATTGACTGTGTCTGCAAACTGTAGGATGTTCATCCCAAGCCTTTTCTCGAAGTCTGCAAACGCATAAAGGGACTCAAACATATCAACAGGATTTCTCAATATAGAGACATATGTCGTGTAATTACCCATTACTGCTTGTATCTCCGGATGGTTCCATCTTGTGTGGATGGTAAATATATGGTATCCTCGACGATGCCACGGTAAATGACTGATCATTGATCGTTGAAAATGTCTAGTGTAACCTAATTGATTGTCAGCTTGAGGAAGAACAAAATCAAGATCGCGTTTGATGCCAAATCGAAAAAGAATATTCTGTATTGTACTGCTTCCACACTTGTGAGTCTTCAGAAATGCAACTTTAATTCTTGGCACACATCCAATGAAGGATTTAATGCTAGTAAGATACCTGTAATAGAAAGAAAATCATTATTATGAGGCTATAAATTATTATTTAAATTATTTCATCATCATAGTTTTGATTAATGCAACTAAAGGTTTGAGAGCAACAGTAGACCATTTCTACTTATGACCAACATTGAAGTCTTGCTATTAGTGTTTTAGCATATGTGTTGCAACGAGAATATATCCAATTAGAGTTATTTACCAGTCCATATATACTTCATATTTAAACAAACAAAATTTCATTAATTGCAAATCACCCTCACATACAGTAGTTCTAACAGTGTTAAACGGTGGGCTAAGCAACCACTAATGTTGGCTCGGCGTTGTAGTGTAACCTTAAATGTGTAACTTATAACACTCTCGCCCATTCTAATTTTTTTTATATAACATCACATTCCGTAACTAATTTAGTGAACTGTAGATTCCTGATTGAGAGTGATCGCATCTATCCATTCAACGGGCAAGGCACAAGGTGGAGTCTGTTTGGACTCCTCATATGATAGAGATCTGCACGGACCGGAATTTTTAGCCCGTGAATTTACAATGTGATGCCGGACCCAAGTCCAAAATATGTTTAGCATTTAGGCCCGAGTTCGGCCCGAGATAGTATGATAATCAAATGAGCCCGAAATAAGCCCGAATTACAGAAACTTAATACGCAAAATTGTATTTTTATTTACAGGAATTAGAGGTATGATTTTGAAGTTGTCTTTTAAAAGTTCTCCAGAAAGAACGGTCTAATATATATCGGTGTACAGTATATTTATAAAGTTAATCCTGAAAATCCGCGAAGAGAAAAAGTCGACCCGAAAGAATTAGTTAGGTCGAGCGGAAAACGAATGAGAGAGTGTTAGAAATGGTGGGTGAGAAAAGAACACTTTTAGATATTATTAGGTAGAGGAAGAGAAACTGGTTGGGACATTGCCTAAGAAGAGATTGTATCATGCGGGACGTCCTAGAGGGTATGGTGGCGGGAAAGAGAGGGAGGGAGCGAAGGAGACTACAATTAATGGATAATATTAAAACAGAAAGATCATACGCGAAGACGAAGAGATTAGTGGAGGACCGTGGAGCATGGAAGCTTCTCAGCTGCGGCAAGTGACCTGCCATTAAAGGCAGAATACCTGTGATGATGTGATGATGATGAATCCCGAAAAGGTCTGAGAAATATGGTTGTATATTTAAAAACTTACGGCCCGAGCCCGGCCCGGACCCGAAGTGACATATGATTTGTAGGCTCGAGCCCGGCCCGTGAGCCGGGTCAGGCTTAGGGCCGCGGGCTCAGCTTGAGCCTGTGCAGACCTCTATCATATGAAACCCACGACAAAGAAAATAATCTATAAAAACGGCGATAAGAGAAAAATAAAGAAAAAATGTTTTCATCGGCACTGGTATAAGTGGATCTCAACTTCCATTAAGCAGGACAGATAGCATGATGTCTTAAGAGGATGTAAACTCTAAATTGTCATTTAGGATCTAAACTTCCAGATTCCATAATCAATGTTAAATCACATAATGTGCTAAATCTTACATTGACTCAAGATTAAACGATAACTTTTATCAAACATAAATAATACGTGACTATCAAATTATTTAATTCGCAAACAATTTATTATAAGGATTGGTAATTTTTTTTCGTTTACAGAATATATAGATATATATTGATTTATTCAAAAATTAACAAGAGAACAACTGATTTGGAAGTTTCAAGATATGCGAATTAAAATAAACACCACAGGCTTCTTAAAAGCAATCACATTATTTACAACAGGGGGACTCCTAATTTTTTTTTTCAAATTTCTCGAAAACAGGTTCAAAAATTAATGACTTTTGTTAACACACATGATTTCACAACATTAATGTCAGCTTTTGTTTCAGATTTTATTATATTTTTTTAAAACCAATTCACAAAGTTATGAAAAATCTCAAGTTCTCAAAATATCCGAAGAAAGTTGGTTGTATTATCATTTACAAGAATAAATTTCGTATATGTTGGGGAATTCTAAAATATTTTGACTATTATCCAAATTATAGGTCTGTAGCTTGTTACATACCAAAATAGAAGAAACGGCGAAATTTATAGACAGTAACAGTTGATTACTAATTTCTAAGCTACCTCGAACTCACCACTACACAAAATATTTCTCAAACTTTTTTTTCTCTGTATGAGGAGTCATTGCACACTACAATTATGTATATATGATGTTCGGCCAGTTAACATTATAAGAAATAGTCACGCCAACCAAATAGAATGTCCATAGTTACGACCATCTAATGCAACATTTTTTTTTCAAGCGCTCTAATACTTAAATGAAAATTCAATATTGGGTACTACATCAATATAATTCTATTTTTTTTCAACATACACATCTATTCAGAGGGCACTGTAATATAACTATATTTGTATAAGCAAACACACTATGGTACCACTCAGAAGGAAGTTAGCAAGAAAATATCAGGTGATTTTGGGATCATTTCCACTCTATGCTGTAAAATTTCCCATCCCGAACACAAAGATACAGTTCCATTACGACAAAGCAACTGAGATATTTAACGAAATAACTTTCAAAATGATCGGCGAGGTAGTAAATACCCTGAGGAAACTTATTTGTAGGTGGTGCTTCACTCATACCAAAGAAAGCATTACATATTCTAATCAGTTGACAAATGATTTGGCTATATGGCCTTAAGATTTTGAAATTAATTGTACGAATTTCACAGACCCTCAAAAATGTATGCAAAATTTCTATGGAATGCTAAATAGTGTGATCACGATTACCATTTACTAATCTGACACCAATAAGTGTCCGGACGGGGACACGGCACTAGTCCTAAACGGCACAAGTCCTAAATGGCTCAAAATCTAAAAAAATCATTTCGCGGCACAAGTCCTAAACGGCATAAGACCTAAATGACACAAGACCTAAAAATCATTTCGCGGCACAAGTCTTAAACGACACTGGAGCCAAAAATATCTTGTGACGTTACCATCGCGTCCGTGCCAACAATACCGTCAATCTGTTAGTCAAAGTTTTAGATATACTGTTTCATATTACAGAACCAGTTCTTACAAATAATTTGTATAAATACATATTCTATCGTTCTGAAATAATAAATAAATAAAGCCTATTGTTCTTTCTTGCTGTTTGCATGATAGCATTTGTGTGGTGACAAAATATTAACTACCTATCAAATGTGATTCCCAGATCTTTCATAATGTCTGTTTTTGTTTTTTTTTTTTCCATTTCCACCTCGTATTAGTAACATAATGTTGTGTTTTAGTTATATACGTCATAATTTTCTTCTTTCTGTGTGTTGATTTGAAGTAAATTATTTTTACACATATATTTATCATATTCAACTCTTTCCGTAGCAAATAGTTGTCATTACTCTTTACTTGTTACCATTATTAACAATAGTTTTAGTATTACTAACATAGCTGTTACCATTGTAATTAACTACTATTATTATTACTAGTAATAATAATAATAATAATAATAATAATAATAATAATAATAATAATAATAATAATAATAATAATAATAATAATAATAAATTTAAAATATGCTACATTCTTGAGACCTGAGCCTTGATTGTACGTGAAGTGAAAATCAAAGGTTATATCACGGACGGCAAATAACAAAGTCATGGTCCCCCAAGTAAGAGTTAGTCTGTCTTTAATAATTACAGCAAATTAATAAATGTTTATAATAGAATGTGAAAGAAACACTTTTTAAAAAATTAAACTACGTCAACATGTTAAAATAATTATTAAAAAGAACTAATTAATCATCCACTTTGTACTCCCATTTGTTTAACTGAGCGAATTCAGACCTAAAGGAAAAGAGTTTCCTGCCCAAATTTTGTAAGAAGTGGGAAATTTTAATATTATAGAAATTGATCCTCCTTGCCTCTAAAAAATGTAATTTTCAAGACGCTAAAACATATATTTTATTACTT